>NW_027597648.1:0-17500 GCF_964194155.1 Cetorhinus maximus
GTGAGTGAGTGAGTGAGTGAGGGTGAGTGAGGGTGAGTGAGTGAGGGTGAGTGAGTGAGTGAGGGTGAGTGAGTGAGTGAGTGAGGGTGAGTGAGTGAGGGTGAGTGAGTGAGGGTGAGTGAGTGAGGGTGAGTGAGTGAGGGTGAGTGAGTGAGTGAGGGTGAGTGAGTGAGGGTGAGTGAGTGAGGGTGAGTGAGTGAGGGTGAGTGAGTGAGGGTGAGTGAGTGAGGGTGAGTGAGTGAGGGTGAGTGAGTGAGTGAGGGTGGGTGAGGGTGAGTGAGTGAGGGTGAGTGAGTGAGGGTGCTCACTCGTTCTCCAGCATTCATTTCGGTTCCAAATTTGTTTCTTCAGAATCTCTCAGATTATCCACCAGCGAAATGCAGCTCCCACACAGTGTCCTGGTCAATGTTTCTCCCTCAATCAATATCACGAGAACAGATCATCCAGTTACTTGTCTCAATTCCTGTTTGTGGAATCTTGCTGTGCATAAATTAGCTGCCACATCACAAAAGCAACTACACTTCAAAAATATTTCATTGGCTGTGAAGTACCATGGGAAATCTTCAAAGGGGTTATATAAATGCAAATCTTTCTCTCTGCCTCCGTCTCCCTCTGTCCCCGCTTTCTGTGTCCCTGTTCTCTCCCCATCTCCCTCTCCCTCTCTCTCTGTCAGTCTGTCTGTCTCCACCTGTCTGTCTCTGTCTCTCTCTCCATCTCTCATTCCCTGTAATTTGCCTGGGATTTATGTTGGAAAGTCCTGTTTGTAGCTGTAATTTGGTGATATTCTGAGCAGAGTCCAGTTGAAGAGTTGGAGCAGTGAAGAGATTGAGACGTTGTTTGATCCATTGCTGTGTGTTGTCTGTATAAAGTGTTATTGTGTCACTGGAGTTAGCGATGAGGAGAGGGTTTGATGGGGAAGTGTGTTACTCTGTGGCACCTTTCCTCAAAACCTAATCAATAAACTATTGGATCGCAGAAGCTTCATCAATCCCGGGACTAAAGTCAAAGCAGAACCAGGACAGCAGAATAGGCACTTTGAGCCCAAGAGGCACTCAATAATCACGGCTGAGAGTGATGCTGGCACAGCCTGGTAACCTGGGAACCCAGTAACCTAGTTACCAAGTAACTGAGTAACCCAGTAACCTGGGAAGTTGGGAACCTGGCACTGAGGAGTGAAGAAGGAGCAGGAATTTTCAGCAGTGTGGTTTGAAGTTTTGCTGTCCTGACAGGATTCCTCCATATGTGTCTCGCAGGTGATTATAAACAGCACAGTCACCCCAAACATGACCTTCACAAAAACCTCCCAGAAGTTCGGACAGTGGGCAGACAGCCGGGCAAACACTGTCTTCGGACTGGGCTTCTCCTCCGAGCAACAGTTAACCAAGGTAAGAAACTGAGCAGGGGGGTCGGGGGGAGAGAGGGTGGGGGGGGGGGGGGGGGGGGGGGGGGGGGGGGGGGGGGGGGGGTGAGGGGGGGGGGGGGGGGTCGGGGGGTGAGAGGGTGGGGGTGGGGGGGTGAGAGAGTGGAGGGAGAGAGAATGCGGAGAGGGTAGGGGTGGGCGTGGGAGCGAGGGTGAGAAAGAGAGGGTGAGAGAGTGAGGGTGTGAGGGTGAAAGTGTGAGGACATGAGAATGAGGGTGTGGGAGTGAGGGTGTGGGAGTGAGGGTGTGGGAGTGAGGGTGTGGGAGTGAGGGTGTGGGAGTGAGGGTGTGGGAGTGAGGGTGTGGGAGTGAGGGTGTGGGAGTGAGGGTGTGGGAGTGAGGGTGTGGGAGTGAGGGTGTGGGAGTGAGGGTGTGGGAGTGAGGGTGTGGGAGTGAGGGTGTGGGAGTGAGGGTGTGGGAGTGAGGGTGTGGGAGTGAGGGTGTGGGAGTGAGGGTGTGGGAGTGAGGGTGTGGGAGTGAGGGTGTGGGAGTGAGGGTGTGGGAGTGAGGGTGTGGGAGTGAGGGTGTGGGAGTGAGGGGTGGGAGTGAGGGAATGAGGGGGTGGGAGTGAGGGGGTGGGAGTGAAGGTGTGAGGGTGTGAGGGTGTGGGAGCGAGGGGGTGGGAGCGAGGGTGTGGGAGCGAGGGTGTGGGAGCGAGGGTGTGGGGGTGTGAGGGTGTGGGAGTGTGAGGGTGTGGGAGTGTGAGGGTGTGGGAGCGAGGGTGTGGGAGCGAGGGTGTGGGAGCGAGGGTGTGGGAGCGAGGGTGTGGGAGCGAGGGTGTGGGAGCGAGGGTGTGGGAGCGAGGGTGTGGGAGCGAGGGTGTGGGAGCGAGGGTGTGGGAGCGAGGGTGTGGGAGCGAGGGTGTGGGAGCGAGGGTGTGGGAGCGAGGGTGTGGGAGCGAGGGTGTGGGAGCGAGGGTGTGGGAGCGAGGGTGTGGGAGCGAGGGTGTGGGAGCGAGGGTGTGGGAGCGAGGGTGTGGGAGCGAGGGTGTGGGAGCGAGGGTGTGGGAGCGAGGGAGTGAGGGGGTGGGAGTGAGGGGGTGGGAGTGGGTGGGAGTGAGTGGGTGGGAGTGAGTGGGAGTGAGTGGGAGTGAGTGGGTGGGAGTGAGGGTGTGGGAGTAGGGATGAGGGTGTGGGAGTGAGGGGGTGGGAGTGAGGGGGTGGGAGTGAGGGGGTGGGAGTGAGGGGGTGGGAGTGAGGGGGTGGGAGTGAGGGGGTGGGAGTGAGGGGGTGGGAGTGAGGGGGTGGGAGTGAGGGGGTGAGGGTGGGGGAGTGAGTGTGAGGGTGTGAGGGAGTGACGGGGTGGGAATGAGGGTTAAGGGGTGAGTGTAAAGATACTTTGGTTAGTTTGGATTATTTCTCTATGAGCAGTGAACCTGCTGCATTTTGTCAGCAATTCCACATGGGATACTTGCCTTTATTAGCCGAGGCATAGAATATAAGAGCAGGGAGGTTATGCTGAAACTGTATAAAATGCTGGTTAGGCCACAGCTAAGAATATTGTGTGCAGTTCTGGGATCTGCATTATATGAAGGATGTGATTGCACTAGAGAGAGTGCAGAGGAGATTTACCATGATGTTGCCTGGGCTGGAGAGTTTTAGTTATGAGGAGAGATTGGATAGACTGGGGTTATTTTCCCTGGAGCAGAGGAGATGGAGGGCGGAGATGATTGAGGTGTATAAAATTGAGGGGCATAGATAGGGTAGACAGGAAGGAACTTTTCCCCTTGGTGGAGGGATCAATAACCAGGGGACATAGATTTAAGGTAAGGGGCAGGAGGTTTAGAGGGGATATGAGGAAGAATTTTTTCACCCAGAGGGTGGTGGGAGTCTGGAACTCACTGCCTGAAAGGGTGGTAGAGGCAGAAACCCTCATAACATTTAAGAATTATTTGGATGTGTGGTGCCGTGGCATACAAGGCTATGGGCCTAGTGCTGGAACATGGGATTAGGATAGCTAGGTACTTGTTTGGCTAGCACAGACTCAATGGGCCGAAGGGCCTTTTTCTGTGCTGTAGACCTCTATGACTCTATAAATTCTACCGTTCCCAGCCCGCAATTCCTTCTCGAGTAAACTGTCTGAACCGCTCTTATTGGGAAAGTATCCTTCGCACTGACCCGCCTGTAATTTAGCACCAAAATATCCTGGGGAACAGCGGCCTTCAGAGTGACCGGAACTGCAACATTGGAAACCATGGCTCCAGGCAACTTTCCCAATGGGAGTTTATTTCTGGGCTGTACCGGGTGGGTTGGTGTGAGGGATACTAATACTGGCACCAGGGACCATGTTACTGATGTCTTTACACAGAGTATGGTGTACACAGCAGAGGGTCACGTGTGCGGTGCGGGGGTGGGTGAGTGTAGCTGTTAAACTCTGCATTGCCAACCTTCGCAATAAGGCATCAGTAAAGTGGACGAGAGAGTGGGAATTGGAACTGATAAGACGTTGGGCAGTTGTGATCGTGGAACAGCTATTACCCCTTTGAGTGGGCCGAGAGAGAGCAGCAGGAGGCAAGGGATTTCTAACAGTGAAGAACTGGGGGATTATTTTTGGAAAAGAGGGAGTTTCAGGTGATCAATCAATGTTGTCAAGATTGCAAATCCCCGAGTTACGGAATAATTGGGATCAGGTACGTTTGTGAAGACAATGTCTGACAGGGGCTGTCCTGTGAGCCAATCTGAAGCCTTTGCTGGATTTAGTTGCTGTAACTCTCTGTCACTGTAACATGACTCAATTCCAAACACCCCATAACACAACTTTCATATATTGCAGTTTGCAGAGAAGTTTCAGGAAGTTAAAGAGGCAGCGAAACTGGCGAGAGATCGTTCACAGGAGAAAACTGAAACATCAAGTAATCATTCCCGTGTAAGTAAACCTGTCCTGGGAGGGTGAGATCGTCACTGTGTTAATAACCCTGGAACTCCCTCCCTAACAGCGCCACATGTACAAACGCCACGTGGACTGCAGCAGTTTAAGGCGGATCACTACCACCTTCTAGAGGGGAATTAGGGGGATGGGCAATAAATGGTCTTGCCAGTGATGCCCACATCCCAAGAATGAAAGTTATCTGAGGATCTGAGACCCAATGATGTGTGGTTAGTGCTCAGGCTGATGAGGAGTTTAGTTACTGATGAGCTGTTAGATTTACAGTCTGGTTCTGATACAAATTTGGAGGCCTCACCCTCTCAGTCCCTACTCCCGCCACCAGTACTTTCCCTTATAAGCTTCTCTCTGCCCCAGTTACAGAGACAGTGGCTCACAGGCAGCTTCTATCTCACTCCATTTAGCGCAGCAACTTATGGTAAGGATTACATGGTGAAAGGAGTGTGTCAGAAATCCTGTGATGATCTTTTCAAGATTGAAGATCGTTTTAAAATTCAAAAAAAGGAATTAAACCCTTCAGACTGCTCTGAAGCACAGCCCCTGCTGCCAGTCCAGGGGTGTCACTTTGCAAAGGCAGGAGCTGGTTTCTGCCGATGGCAAAGGCTGAATTTATTTCCATCCCTGAGCACCCTGATGGACAGTCATTTCAGAGGGTGGCGCAGTGGTTATGTCACTGGATTACTAAGCCAGAGGCCCGGGTTAATGGGGAACACGGGTTCGAATCCTACCAGGGCAGCTGGTGGAATTTAAATTAAATTCATAAATCTGGAGCTTGGCAATAGTAACTGTGAAACCATTACCAACTGTTGTAAAAACCCATCTGTTTCACTAATGCCCTTTAGGAAATCTGCTGTCTTCACCTGGTCTGCCTACAAGACACTTGGTTGTATCAAGCTGCTATGAACCCACAAAAAGGAATGAAATTGGACAACCGCTGGCATTGATCTAGCACCGACAATGCCAAGCTCATCTCATGGCATCAGGTCAAACGTGGGCAAGAAAACCTCCTGCTGATTACCACGTACCACCCTCCCTCAGCTGATGAATTAGTGCTCCTCCATGTTGAACACCACTTGGAGGAAGCACTGAGGGTGGCAAGGACGCAGAATGTACTCTGGGTGGGGTACTTCAATGTCCATCACCAAGACTCGCTCGGTAGCACCACTACTGACTGAGCTGGCCAAGTCCTAAAGGACATAGCTGCTAGACTGGGTCTGCAGCAGGTGGTGAGGGAACCAACAAGAGGGAAAAACATACTTGACCTCATCCTCACCAACCTGCCTACCGCAGATGCATCTGTCCATGTCGGTAGGAGTGATCACCGCACAGTCCTTTTGGAAATAAAGTCCCATCTTCACATTGAGGATACCCACCATCGTGTTGTGTGGCACTACCACCGTGCTAAATAGGATAGATTTTGAACAGATCTAGTAACTCAAAACTGGACATCCATGAGACGCTGTGGGCCATCAGCAGGAGCAGAATTGTACTAAACCACATTCTGTAACTCATGGCCTGACATATCCCCCACTCTACCATGACCATCAAGCCAGGTTCAATGAAGAGTGCAGGAGGGCATGCCAGGAGCAGCACCAGGCATACCTAAAAATGACGTGTCAACCTGGTGAAGCTACAACACAGGACAACTTATGCGCCAAACAGCATAAGCAGTAAGTGATAGACAGGGCTAAGCAATCCCACAACCAACGGATCAGATCTAAGCTCTGCAGTCCTGCCACATTCAGTCATGAATGGTGGTGGACAATTAAACAACTAACTGGAGGAGGAGTCTTCACAAGTATCCCCGTCCTCAATGATGGGGGAGCCCAGCACATCAGTGTAAAATATAAGGCTGAAGCATTTGCTACAATCGTCAGCCAGAAGTGCCAAGTGGATGATCCATCTCGGCCTCCTCCGGAGGTCCCCAGCATCACAGATGCCAGTCTTCAGCCAATTCGATTCACTCCACGTGATATCAAGAAACGGCTGAAGGCACTGGATACTGCAAAGGCTATGGGCCCTGACAATATTCTGGCAATAGTACTGAAGACTTGTGCTCCAGAACTTGCTGAGCCCCTAGCCAAGCTGTTCCAGTACAGCCACAACACTGGCATCTACCCAGCTATGTGGAAAATTTACAGGTTTGTCCTGTCCACAAAAAGGACAAATCCAACCCGGCTAATTACCGCCCAATCAGTCTACTTTCGATCACCAGTAAGGTGATGGAAGGGGCCCTTAACAGTGTTGTCAAGTGGCGCTTGCTTAGCAATAACCTGCTCACTGATGCCCAATTTAGGTTCCGCCAGGGCCACTCAGCTCCTGACCTCATTACAGCCTTGGTTCAAACACGGACAAAAGAGCTGAACTCCCGAGGTGAGGTGAGAGTGACTGCCCTTGACATCAAGCCAACATTTGACCGAGTGTGGCATCAAGGAGCCCTAGCAAAACTGGAGTCAATGGGAATCAGGGGGAAAACTCTCTGCTGGTTGGAGTCATGCCTAGCACAAAATAAGATAGTTGTGGTTGTTGGAGGTCAGTCTCCTCAGCTCCAGGACATCACTGCAGGAGCTCCTCAGGTTAGTGTCCTCGGCCCAACCATCTTCAGCTGCTTCATCAATGACCTTCCTTCCAACGTAAGGTCAGAAGTGGGGATGTTCGCTGATGATTGCGCAATGTGCAGCACCATTCACAACTCCTCAGATACTGAAGCATTCCATGTCCAAATGCAGCAAGACCTGGACAATGTCCAGGCTTGGACTAGCAAGTGGCAAGTAACATTCACGCCACATAAGTGCCACTGCCTGCAGCAAGAGGGAATCTAACCATCGCCCCTTGATGTTCAATGACATTACCATCACTGAATCCCTCACTATCAACATCCTGGGGGTTACCATTGACCAGAAACTGAACTGGACTAGCCATATACATACTGTGGTTACAAGAGCAGATCAGAGTTGGGAATTCTACGGAGGGTAACTCATGCCAGACTCCCCAAAGCCTGTCCACAAGGCACAAGTCAGGAGTGTGATGGAATACTCCCCACTTGCCTGGATGAGTGCAGCTCCCACAACACTCAAGAAGCTTGACACCATCCAGGACAAAGCAGCCCGCTTGATTAACACCCCATCCACAAACATTCACTCCCTCCACCACCAATGCACAGTAACAGCAGTGTGTGTACCATCTACAAGATGCACTGCAGGAATTCACCAAGGCTCCTTACACAGCACCTTCCAAACCCACGACCACTACCATCTAGAAGGACAAGGGCAGCAGATACATGGGAACACCACCACCTGGAAGTTCCCTTCCAAGTCACTCACCATCCTGGCTTGGAAATATATCGGCTGTTCCTTCACTGTCGCTGGGTCAAAATCCTGGAACTCCCTCCCTAACAGCACTGTGGGTGTACCTACACCACATGGACTGCAGCGGTTCAACAAGGCAGCTCACCACCACCTTCTCAAGGGCAACTAGAGACGGGCAATAAAGTCTGGCCCAGTCAGTGAAGCCCACATCCCGTGACTATATAAATATAATATTTTTTTAAAATCATCCATGTTTCTGTGGGCCTGGAGTCACATGTAGTCCAGACCAGTTGAGGATGGCAGATTCCCTTCCCTAAAGGACCTTAAGAAACCAGTGTTTTTTTTTCACGGACAATATGAACATTTCAGAGTCACTTTTATTGACCTCAGAGCCTTATTTCCAGATTTATTTTACAGAAACGGAATTAAACTCCTGAAACTGCCTTGGTAGGATTTCAGCCCCCAATCTCTGGTTTATCAGTTCAGGAATGTCACATTTGTTTCCCTATCCTCTATGTTTCAGTGAATTCCATCATTATTTCAATTGATTTCTTTTGCGTCTTGGATAGCTTACACAAAGGACATTTAATTAGAGTTATTGGCTCTGCATGGGAGCTGAGCACACTGGGACCTTGTAATGTTCAGGCAAGGATGTGGGAAGAGAGAGGAAAACTGAAAAGAGAGAAGCTTCTAGAGATAATGTAAAGGAAACTTTCTCCTACTCTCCTCTGCCCCTGGAGAGTTGGGGTGAGGACAGAGCTTTCAAATGCTGCTGGGTTCTAGGAGCAGACTCAGTCATTCCACCCCCCCAACCCCCAGTTGATCATCTCTTCATCCCTGTGACCCAGCTTCTTCTCACCATCCTCAGTGCCGTAGGTACACCCACAGTGCTGTTAGGGAGGGAGTTCCAGCAACAGAATGGTGATATATTTCCAGGTCTTGACGGTATGTGTCTTGGAGGGGAACTTGCAGGTGGTGGTGTTCCCATGAGTCTGCTGCCCTTGTCCTTCTAGATGGTAGTGGTTGAGGGTTTGGAAGGTGCTGTGTAAGGAGCATTGGTGAGTTGCTGCAGTGCATCTTGTAGATGGTACACACACTGCTGCTACTGTGCGTCGGTGGTGGAGCGAGTGCAGGCTAAGTGGGCTTGGAAGGAACACAGGTTGCTGGATATGCTGATGAAGTAGGATGGGAGGAGTCTCATGTGGATTAGAAACCCTGGTACAATGCAGTTGGATAAATGTGTTGTGACCTTTTTGTAAGGCCCTAAGTTTGAGGGCTCCACCTGTTTTGGGAATTCCTCACTCTAACTGATGCTTGAATTGTTCTAGGAGTCCAGCCATGAAATTCCAACGTCTCCACAAGCATCGAGTGTAAATGGAACTGATGATGAAAAGGCAACGCGCCCTGCTGCCATCGAAACCCTCCTGAAGAATGACAATGACCGCATCAAACTAGTCTCAGCTCAAGGGTGAGATTAATCCCTCCATAAACCGGGAGAGTAAATCCTGGGAGTGCAGCCAGCCCTCAGAGTGTCTGGAGCATGGAACACAGTACTGGGCCTTCCAGAGGATGCATGTGGCTGGGCTGATGAAGATCGCATGCTCTATTTTGGGTAGATCTCTGATCCTCTGCTTCATTCTGTGAATCTCCTTCGGGGATCGGTTCCCACTCTGATCTCGGAGGTGATATGTTGCTGATTTATCTTGACTGTCGTGACTGGGTTTCAGTGACTGACTCACGGGTTTACCTGTGAACTGCAGGCATCATTGACAAACCCATTGCGAATTTTGCTTCAATATTTTTGTACTCAATCACCTCACAGTAAATTGCCTGGGCTTGTGAGAAACCAAAGAGCAGAATGCTGCGGATGCTGGAAATCTGAAACAAAAACAGAAAATGCTGGGAATACTCTGGGCGTCTGGCAGCATCTGTGGAGAGAGAGAAACAATGTTAATGTTTCAGGTGAATGACCTTCCACGAGTTCCGGCATTTTCTGTTTTTATTTCTCTGGAAAACCAGCTCATTCTGCCTAAAGCTTTTGCACAAATTGTCTCTGATTCATCAGCAAATTGCTTCGTCTGTCAGAAGGTTTTCATTATCACCCTTAGCCCTGCTCAGTTGGTTGGAACTCTTGTTAACTGAGCCATTTTCCCATTCCTTCCGCTCTTGCCTTGGTTGTAGGTCACTCTGGCATTGTGTCCAGTCAGATTGTCCAAGTCGAGAATTCAACATTTTAAGGTCAATGGTGCTGAATATCTCATACTTTAGCACAATAGCCAACCTGAAGCAGCTCCGGTCTCCTTACTGAGTCTCTGATCATTGTGACTGCTGACTCCACAATTTGGATTTCCACATCAATTGTCCAACTCGACCATTGTAGCCACCAGACTCTGAGTGGGTCACTCGAGGGCCCTCAGACTCTTTTCCCTGTTGGATAATGAATCCTGTTTACATTGTGCAGCCTGGTTCAGAGCCAGAGAGGGAGCTGGCTGATTTTCAACTGTTGATCTGACCCTTTGAACAGTCTCACTGGACATCAGCTGACATTACCACACCAAAGGTGCAGATACAGGATAAAGGGAATGCAATCTGCACACAGGCTTGCTGCTTTGCTGCTTCTCTTTCTCTCTAGTAAACAGAGCAGAAAGTTGGGGGCAGAGTCCTAGAGGAGAACGATTTGAAAGGAGGAGAGAAAGGAAGCCATGGGTTTATAATGGCTAAAGTTTAAAACACTGGCAATTCCTTTGCCTGTTCTTTCAAACACATTCGTAGCTCACAGGCTGAGTCTCGAGTGTGCCTATAACAAACACAAACAGGGAGTGAGTGAATGTGAGGTTGCGGGTTTGAGGCTGTGACATGTTTTTTCTCCATTTAGGTCCACTGCTCCCAACAAATGGGAGCAGGAGCTCCAGAGCTTGGGAGAGAACAACGCTCGACTCAGCATTGCGTTACAGGAGTCAACAAATAATGTAGAACATTGGAAAAAACAACTCTTGGAGTGTAAGGAAGAAGGAGATAGACTCCGGCAGAAGGTTAGTGACGGCACTATCGCTGCATCACAATGGGGTGTACGGGTTGAAGATTGGGTTGCTTGTCACAGATCAGCAACTTTTACTGACTCTGACTGGGGGAACATTCACGATTCACCTTAGTGCCTCGGGTGAGGGAGAACTCGCAGTCCTCACCTGCCTCACAGAATGAGGGCAAGATCACAATCAGCTGAGGTGGTATTCCTCCTGCCAAAAGTACATCAGTCGCGGAAGGTAAGCATGCAGGTGCAGCGGGTGGTAAAGAAGGCAAATGGTTTGTTGGCCTTCATAGCCAGAGGATTCGAGTACAGGAGCAGAGATGTCTTGCTGCAATTATACAGGGCCTTGGTGAGACCACACCTGGAATATTATGTGCAGTTTTGGTCTCCTTATCTGAGGAAGGATGTTCTTGCTATAGGGGGAGTGCAGCGAAGGTTTACCCGACTGATTCCTGGGATGGCGGGACTGACATATGAGGAGAGATTGAGTCGGTTAGGATTATATTCGCTGGAGTTCAGAAGAATGAGGAGGGGTCTCTTAGAAACCTATAAAATTCTAACAGGACTAGACAGGGTAGGTGCAGGAAGGATGTTCCCGATGGTGGGGGAGTCCAGAACCAGGTGTCACAGTCTGAGGATACGGGGTAGACCATTTAGGACTGAGATGAGAAATTTCTTCACCCGGAGAGTGGTGAGCCTGTGGAATTCGTTACCACAGAAAGTAGTTGAGGCCAAAACATTGTATGTTTTCAAGAAGGAGTTAGATATAGCTCTTGGGGCGAAAGGGATCAAAGGGTATGGGGAGAAAGCGGGAGCAGGCTATTGAGTTGGATGATCAGCCATGATCATAACGAATGGTGGAGCAGGCTCGAAGGGCCGAATGGCCTAGTCCTGCTCATAGTTTCTATGTTTCTATGTAACACTTGATCAGGAATAACAGATCAGGAATCTCACTTGGTCAAATCGTGGATGGATTCTAACCTCTGTGGTTGACTCTGAAATTCAAGGGTGTATAATGGTCAGAGCACAGTTTTGGAATAAAGAATCCCAGTTACCCATTTACACGGGAGCATCGGATTGTAGGATCAGCAACACTCCCAGAAAGATATTCCTTCAGATTCCCAAAGGTTCCTCAGTCGGGAGAAATCAGTATTTCCAGAAATGATTGCATTTTGTTAAGGAAGAAAGGGCCGGAGCCATAGGAACTGGAGGAAGGATCCGGAACTCTCTACAGCTTCGAATTGTTTGATGGAAAAATGTCCAAAGCCTTCCCAAGGTTCGAGCTGGGAAATGGACAGGTTGAGTTCCATTTGGAATTTCCCAACCCTCCTGGGTAGGGAGCGCCAACCAGAGGAGACTCACAACTACCAACCAAACTGTTCCAGAACCTTCTGCGCTTTTTTTAATGCTGAGTCAAGAGGAGGCATCTGGTGGTGAGGCTGATGTTCATAAACAGAGGGTCAGGGGGGGAATGTGAGGATGATGGGGAGCTGACAGCAGCTCAGAGAAACCTCAGACAGAATTCCCACCACACGCGGGATCCCAACTGTGACTGGCGCTTTCCTGGAGGGGGTTGATAACGTGACCTTTTATTCCACCACCACCCCTCCTCACCACCCCTACACAACCCCCCAACCCCACCCACCCCCCACACCCCCCACCCACTTCTGCCGTTGGTCGCCTGACACACAAGCAGACTCCTCCTCATCTGATCCAATAATTCCCACTGTCAGTCCAACCGCTTTTTCCCATCTCCAATATTTTTATCTAACGAAAGGTCATTGACCTGAAATGTTAATTCTGTTTCTCTCTCCCTAGATACTGCCTGAGCTGCTGAGTATTTCTAGCATTGAGATTTCCAGCGTCTGCAGCATTTTGCTTTTTTCCAGTGTTTTTATAACCGATAAAAGTGTTTAAAGAAAACACACAATTATTTTCCTGTCCCAGCGATTTATCTCGAGGTTAGGAGCTCGTAGCTGTGTGGGTCTTTAACTCCTGGTAGCTTGGTGAGTCTGTACCATGTTCCCCCATTGTTGGAGGGCAGTGACTGCAATTAAATGTTTGAGGAATTCAGGTCACCTCAGTTGTTCCTCCAAGACGATATTTTAACAAATTGAAAACACGAGGTTTAAATTTGGTCCCCAGAATCTGATACAGAAAACAGGCCATCATTTAAATACGTTTCTATGTAAAGGGCTGCACGTGGAGATGGGACAAGTGGATTTCCTCCCTTTTCTTTATCTCTTTATTTGTCTGCCCCTCAGATTGTGGAGCTGGAGGCTCAATGTGCTGACTTCCCTGAAGAGAAAGAGCGAAACACACGTTTGAGTCGGATTGTGAAGGAGCTGGAGGCTGACATTAATGAAAAGGAGCAGGTTTGTGTTTTTATTATCTTAGCCGATCAACTTGTTTATGGGGAATATTTTCATGAAAGGGCCGGGAACGGGGTGAAGGTCCCCGTGTGGCTGGGGGATCTCAGTCTCAGCCACTGGTTGTGGGGAGCACAGCACAAAACCATTCCATCACTGCTCCCCCCCACAGAATGGGAGTTGCCCCTGATTCCACTGGGCCAGGGGTAGAGGGGGTATTATCGTGTTGCCCCTGCGACACACTGCCTGCCTCAGGGGGAGGTGGGGGGGAGGATGGGCTGTATTCAAACTGGCTGAACGTTGGTGGAGTTTCTCTGTCCTCAGACAGTGTTGGCGTTGGGGTGGGGGTGGAATGTGCTGTGTCTGGTATCAGCCGGTTTACAGCAGTTTTGGGAGAACATGCAGAATGGATTCAAATTAAATGAACCTGCTGAATATTATCGAGGGAAAATATTTGCTTTGTGAATTTTGGGGGGGCTGTGAGAATTGAAACCATATTGATTTTTATTTGAAGGAGTTGGTGGATTAAGAGCCTCACTCTTTCCGCCAAGTCTCCTGGTTGGATGTAATTCAAAAAAGAAAAAGCTATTTTTTAGATATGGATGAGTTTCCAGATCCAAATGGATTTGAACTGTTTCCACAGGAATCTGGGTCTAATCTGGGTCTAATCCTGGCCTAATCTGGGTCTAATCCTGGTCTAATCCTGGTCTAATCCTGGTCTAATCCTGGTCTAATCCTGGTCTAATCCTGGTCTAATCCTGGTCTAATCCTGGTCTAATCCTGGTCTAATCCGGGTCTAATCTGGGTCTAATCCAGGTCTAATATGGGTCTAATCCTGGTCTAATCTGGGTCTAATCTGGGTCTAACTTGCTACTGGGTGTTGAGTTGTGATGTAAATTATTGAGTTGAACCTGTGTTTGTGTTTGATCGGCAAGTGTGACTGATTTTGGGTCAATTTTTCATTTTAATCCGCTCCCGTCCTCTCTCCCTCCTCCTCCTCCCCTCCCCTCCCCCCTCCGTCCTCCTCCCCTCCCCTCAGCCTCCAACACTGTTCTCCTGAAGCTCGAGAAACCTCACGTTGCTGAGCCACTTTACAGCCTTCTGGACTCAACACTGAACTCAACCATTTCACATCATAACTACCGTTCCCATTTGTTCAGAGACCTGCTGTTGATAATGATTCTGCTCTTGTCACTTTCTGCTTCTCCAGACCCACCTTGTTTCTTTTAATACTGCCTCCTGTCGCCTTGCACCATCATCCCTTTCATCATTTAACCTCTCCTCCCTTCACCCTTTCAGAGTTTCCCTTCTGTTATTTCCCTTCCTCCCCAACCACCCCGTTATTTTGCACTTGTTTAAAAGCAGCTGCATCTTTAACTCACCCGAGCTGTGGTGAAAGGTCACTGACCTGAAACGTTAACTCTGTTCCCCTCTCCACAGATGCTGCTGAACCTTTCCAGCATTTTCTGTTTCTATTTCAGGTTTCCAGTATCTGCAGGATTTGGCTTTTCCCAAAGAGGATTGCTGCGATAACTTGGCTAAAATGTAATGTTTAATGGCTGCTAATCTCACAGAGAATAATCCCATCCTGTTTATGTTCTGGACATTTCCGTGCAGCCTGGAGAGCGTGTGGTTACCGTTCAGATGTGTTGTTTGTGGAAACTCATTTCTGTTTTTTCCCACAGGAGTTGGAGAGGCTGAGGGAAGACGTGCAGCTTATTCCTCAGCTAATGGAGCAGTGCGAGGATTTACGGAAACGACTACAGGTACAGAGTGAACCTGGGGGTAGGGAAAAGACATCACTAAAACAGATTATCTGGGCATGATCATATTTACTGTTTGTGGGAGCTTGCTGTGGGCAAATTGGCTGCCGTGTTTCCTACATTATAATAGTGATTACACTTTGAAAGTTGTTTATTGCTGGGAAGTGCTTTGAGGTGTCCTGAGCTCATGTAAGTTTCTATAATAAAATAAACTCGTCCCATCTGTCAAGAGGCAGCATCGAGTCAGGTCCTGGACTGGTGTCAGTGACTAATCTGTAACAATGCAGCATGACTGACGCACTCCATACATTCCCTGTCTCTGTGTGTCTCTCTCACATTCTCTTGATGTGCCTCTCTCTCTCTCTCTTCCTCACTCTGCCGCTCTCTCTCTCTTCCTCACTCTGCCGCTCTCTCTCTCTCTCTCTTCCTCACTCTGCCGCTCTCTCTCTCTTCCTCACTCTGCCGCTCTCTCTCTCTCTCACTCTGCCGCTCTCTCTCACTCTCTTTCTCACATGCTCTGCTCTGAAGTGAGTGTTTAGGCTGAGCTTTGTGCCCCTCTCCATAGGACTTGGTTATATTAGAGCTGGGTATTCTGGTTTCAGAGCTGGTTTCTGATGGATGCCTCTCTCTACACCATTGTGTGTTCAAAGTAATAATGAACACAATCAATTTTCGAATCACACGTGGGACAAAGCCGACTCAGACTGTAAGAAAACCCTGGAGGTGAATTTGTTTTACGTCCTCCTGTGATTATTCTGAAAGGCTTTGTCAGCTTTATCAAGGCTGTGATCTGAGACCTTTCTCATAGTCACAACCATCTCCAGAGGAAACCACTATTTAAGCCACTGCAAAGTGAGACAACCCGAATCCCTGCCCCCACACTGGGATAGGTAGAGCCTGTGTCCATGTATCACTGCCACACCTCCCTCTGACTCTCTGACCACACTCTCTCTCTCTGTTTCTCAGGCTGCTGAAAATACAAACAAGGAGCTGGAAAACAAGACAAAATCATTAAAATCAAACATTGAAGAAAGTCGACATAAACAGGGGAACCTGAAGAAAGAATTGACGTCGTTTCTGGAAGTGCTGGATGGGAAAATCGATGAGCTCCATGGCTTCCGACGAGGACTGGCCAAATTGGGGATGGATAACTGAGGCTGGGATGGGGGAATGTTGGGTGGGTAACAGGGATTGACATTCGAAGTGGTCCACGTGTGGCTGCTGGTCACCTGTAGCCAAGAGTCAGAGAGTCGCCTGTCTGAACCTTGGAGCTGGCTTTTCACAGGATTGTCCTGACTTCTGAGGGCAGGGGGTCTGGAGGCTGAGAGTGGGGGGCTTGGGGCTGGGGTGGAGTGCCCGGGGTTCGGGGGTGGGGGTGACTGTGACTGGTGGTTTTGGGGAGGTGGGGAGGGGCCTGATTGGGTGAATGGAGGATGGGGGTATCTGATGGGGTGGGGAGCGGGATTGGGCTCCTTGCTGCTTCCAGACAAACGGTTAATGGGAATTATTTCCTGGCGGCCATGGGAATGAGCGGAGTGACCAGTATCCTGACCCTGACCCCCCCCTGAGCCAGAAACAGAAGCGAAGTTTAATCCTGAGGAGCAGGTTAATGGCTGGAGACAAGATTGAATTTGCTGGAAATTCAGGCAAGGTCACTTTAAACTCTGATTTTCACAAGCGTTTCCTTTATTCTGTCCGATATAAACCATATATTAAACAAAGGAATGAAATAAGTGTCTGTGTACAAGAATAACAAGTGACTGATTTGGAAATTATCATCTTGCCAATTCTGGTTGGACATATTCCTGGAGGTTTGATCACGTGATCACCTGATCAAACAGTCTTTTTGTCCCATGCTAATGTTTTTATAAATAATAAATTAATATTCTAAGAAAATGAAGAGAAACATAATTTTATGATTTTTTTTCCCTGGGTTCTGCTCATTTGGGAGATTAATCTTTAATTCCCGGAGACTCCCGGACTATCCTGGAGGATTTGGCAATCCGAGTGAGGAATTCCCAGTTTGTGGAATCAGCTGGGAGGGGAGGCTCTCATTTTCCGATTGTACGACGATGGGTCAACACAAGACTCAAGTTTATTTGGGGAGTTCTGGAGAAAAGATAAATGACGTCTGGGTTTTAGTGGATTTTTACTGTTTGTTTCTTATTGAAAGGAATAAATGTTAACGTTATATTTTAACAGCCTAATTAGCCGATGTTTTATCACTCTGTGTGTGTGAGAGAGAGTGTGTGTGTGAGTGTATATGTGTGTGTGTTTGTGAGTGTGGGTGAGTGTGTGTGTGCCTGTGTGTGTGTGCGTGTGTGTTTGTGAGTGCGTGTGAGCGAGTGTGTGTGAGTGTGCGCATACGTGAGTGTGTGGGTATGAGTGTATGTGTGTGTGAGTGACAGTGTGTGTGGGAGTGTGTGTATGTGTGTGTACGTGAGTGTGTGTGTGTGTATATGAGTGTGCATGCGTGCGTGTGTGTATGAGTGTGCGTGAGAGTGTAAGTGAGTGCATGTGATTGCGTATGTGTGTCAGTGTGTGCGTGTGCGTGTGAATGTGTGTGTGTGAGAGAGTGTGTGAGTGTGTGCGTGAGAGTGTGTGAGTACGTGTGAGTGAGTGCGTGTGAATGAGTGCATGTGTATGTTGTGTGCGAGTATGTCTTTGTGTGAGTGTATGTGAGTGTGTGAGTGAGTGTGTGTGTGTGTGAGAGAGAGCATGTGTGAGTG
>NW_027597648.1:22500-71482 GCF_964194155.1 Cetorhinus maximus
CCCTATTGGTACCACCCACGCCCCACAGACACAAAGCAATCAATTGAGGGATGCTGGAGGCCAGAATTTGTTGAGTGCAGAGATCGAGGACAGTTGTAGGGCTGGAGGAGATTTCAGGGATAGGGAGGGCCACAGTCATGGAGGGATTTGAAAACAAGGATGTGAATTTTAAATTTGATGCATTGCTTAACCAGGTGTCAATGTAGATCAGTGAGGGGCAATAAGGAAACAGGAGTGAGTGAGACTAGTGCGATCCCCACACTCCTATCTGCCTCGGAGACTCTGACGACCCACAGTCGGCACCTCACTGGAGAATTACCACCAGCGGTCACTTCGCAAGATCCTCCAAACCTGGTGGCAAGAAAGGAAATCCAACAGCAGCGTCCCCTCCCTGAGTCATCATGCCCCAGATCGAGGCGCAAATCACTCAAAACCAGCTCCGCTGGGCAGGATGTGTCGTTCGTGTGTCTGTCACCAGATTCCCTTAACACCTTCTCTTCCTGGAATCTCGGTCACAGTAGGGGACTCCCCGGAGGACAGCGGGAACGCTCTAACGATGTCCGCAAAACATCCCTGAAGAGGTCAAACATCCCCACCGACTCCTGAGGGTTCCCTGACTTGTGACCAACCAGAATGGAGAAGGTTCATTTGGGAATGTACCAAACACATCGAGAGACTTTGTTGAGAACAGGCAGAGATGATTTGAGATATCAGAAGGAGCGCAGGAACTTTCAAACAACCAAACCCTTCAAGTACGTTACAGAGTCTGCGGACCGCGCATTGGACTTAACAGCCATCTTGGAGCCCATTGAACGGGAGTGGGAGCAAGTCTGCCTCAGTCCCAAGGGACTGCCCAGGACAGGGAAAGAGGGGGATGGGAGCTAATGTGAATTAGGACATGGGCAGCAGAATTTTGGACAAGTTGATGATACGAAGGGAAGAATGTGGGAGAGCAGCCAGAAAAGTATTGGAATAGTTGAGTCTAGAGGTAACAGAGGCACAGATGAGGGATTCAGCAACAGATAAGCTGAGACAGATGCAAGTCAGGTGATATCACAAAGACAGAAATAGGCATTTGAGTGATGTCGGGAATATGTGGTTGGAAGCTCATCATGGGGTGAGAGACGATGGACAGAGGAGCAATCATCTAACCACCCTCCTCACGCAACCTCAGTGTGTGAGGAATGGTCTGGAAACTGATATCCGGAGTTACCACCTTAAACTGATAGTAAACCATTTCTAATAATATAATGTTCTCTCTCGCAATCACTACTGCATCAACTAGTCACAATCACAATCTGGTTTGTGTGTCATTGGGAGTTAACCCTCTGAGGTTTGGACCTAAGTTCATAGAAACACCTGAACATGAATTAAACCAACATCTGAAATGGGCCATAGGTACAGATAACAGAATATGGGAGGATAAGTGAGTTGGGACAGGGGATACCCGTGGAGATTGGTGTACTTTCTGCTTTTGCTACTTGATGTATCTGATACCACTTCTTGCACTCGGTGAAAGCCCCCCCCCACCCCAATGTTCAATATAACCCGCACACTGTACAATATAACCCACATACTGTACAATATAACCCCCCCATTGTACAATATAACCCCCCCACTGTACAATATAACCCCCCCACTGTACAATACAACCCGCACACTGTACAATATAACCCCCCCCATTGTACAATATAACCCCCCCACTGTACAATATAACCCCCTCACTGTACAATATAACCCGCACACTGTACAATATAACCCGCACACTGTACAATATAACCCCCCCCATTGTACAATATAACCCCCCCACTGTACAATATAACCCACACACTGTACAATATAACCCCCCCACTGTACAATATAACCCCCCCACTGTACAATATAACCCGCACACTGTACAATATAACCCCACACACTGTACAATATAACCCCCCCACTGTACAATATAACCCCCCCACTGTACAATATAACCCGCATACTGTACAATATAACCCGCACACTGTACAATATAACCCGCACACTGTACAATATAACCCGCATACGGTACAATATAACCCGCACACTGTACAATATAACCCGCACACTGTACAATATAACCCCCCCACTGTACAATATGACCCGCATACTATACAATATATCACGCACACTGTACAATATAACCCGCATACTGTACAATATAACCCACACACGGTACAATATAACCCGCACACTGTACAATATAACCCCCACACTGTACAATATAACACGCACACTGTATAATATAACCCGCAGACTGTACAATATAACCCGCACACTGCACAATATAACCACCCTAATGTTCAATATGACCCCTGCACTGTACAATATAACCCCCCCACTGTACAATATAACCCCCCCACTGTACAATATAACCCCCCCACTTTACAATATAACCCACACACTGTAAAATATAACACCGCACTGTACAATATAATCCCCCCACTGTACAATAAAACCCGCACACTGTACAATATAATCCCCACACTGTACAATAAAACCCGCACACTGTACAATATAATCCCCACACTGTACAATATAACCTCCACATTATACAATATAACCACCCCACTGTACAATATAAACCGCACACTGTACAATATAACCCCCACATTGTACAATATAACCCACACACTGTACAATATAACCCCCACATTGTACAATATAACTCCCCCACTGTACAATATAACCCCCCCACTGTACAATATAACTCCCCCACTGTACAATATAACCGCACACTGTACAATGTAACCCGCACACTGTACAATATAACCCCCACACTGTACAATATAACCCACACACTGTACAATATAACCCCCCACTGTACAATATAACCCACACACTGTACAATATAACCCGCACACTGTACAATATAACCCCCCCAATGTTCAATATAACCCGCACACTGTACAATATAACCCGCACACTGTACAATATAACCCGCACACTGTACAATATAAATCCCCCAATGTTCAATATAACCCGCACACTGTACAATATAACCCGCACACTGTACAATATGACCCGCACACTGTACAATATAACCCGCACACTGTACAATATTACCCCCCCACTGTACAATATAACCCGCACACTGTACAATATAACCCGCACACTATACAATATAACCCCCACAATGTTCAATATAACCCACATACTGTACAATATAACCCCCCCACTGTACAATATAACCCGCACACTATACCATATAACCCCCCCACTGTACAATATAACCCACACACTGTACAATATAACCCACACACTGTACAATATAACCCGCACACTATACCATATAACCCCCCCACTTTACAATATAACCGCACACAGTACAATATAACACCCCCACTGTACAATGTAACCCCCCCACTGTACAATATAACCCGCACACTGTACAATATAACCCCCCCACTGTACAATATAACCCGCACACTGTACAATATAACCCCCCCACTGTACAATATAACCCCCCCACTGTACAATATAACCTCCACATTGTACAATATAACCCCCCCACTGTACAATATAAACCGCACACTGTACAATATAAACCCCACATTGTACAATATAACCCCCCCACTGTACAATATAAACCGCACACTGTACAATATAACCGCACACTGTACAATATAACCCCCCCACTGTACAATATAAACCGCACACTGTACAATATAACCCGCACACTGTACAATATAACCCCCACATTGTACAATATAACCCCCCCACTGTACAATATAACCCGCACACTGTACAATATAACACCCCCACTGTACAATATAACCCCCCCACTGTACAATATAACCTCCACATCGTACAATATAACCCCCCCACTGTACAATATAAACCGCACACTGTACAATATAACCCCCACATTGTACAATATAACCCCCCCCACTGTACAATATAAACCGCACACTGTACAATATAACCTCCACATCGTACAATATAACCCCCCCACTGTACAATATAAACCGCACACTGTACAATATAACCCCCACATCGTACAATATAACCCCCCCACTGTACAATATAAACCGCACACTGTACAATATAACCGCACACTGTACAATATAACCCCCCCACTGTACAATATAAACCGCACACTGTACAATATAGCCCGCACACTGTACAATATAACCCCCACATTGTACAATATAACCCCCCCACTGTACAATATAACCGCACACTGTACAATGTAACCCGCACACTGTACAATATAACCCCCACACTGTACAATATAACCCACACACTGTACAATATAACCCGCACACTGTACAATATAACCCCCCACTGTACAATATAACCCACACACTGTACAATATAACCCGCACACTGTACAATATAACCCCCCCAATGTTCAATATAACCCGCACACTGTACAATATAACCCGCACACTGTACAATATAAATCCCTCAATGTTCAATATAACCCCCCCACTGTACAATATAACCCGCACACTGTACAATGTAACCCGCACACTGTACAATATAACCCCCACACTGTACAATATAACCCCCCCACTGTACAATATAAACCGCACACTGTACAATATAACCGCACACTGTACAATATAACCCCCCCACTGTACAATATAAACCGCACACTGTACAATATAGCCCGCACACTGTACAATATAACCCCCACATTGTACAATATAACCCCCCCACTGTACAATATAACCGCACACTGTACAATGTAACCCGCACACTGTACAATATAACCCCCACACTGTACAATATAACCCACACACTGTACAATATGACCCGCACACTGTACAATATAACCCGCACACTGTACAATATTACCCCCCCACTGTACAATATAACCCGCACACTGTACAATATAATACGCACACTGTACAATATAACCCACAAACTGTACAATATAACCCGCACACTATACAATATAACCCCCACAATGTTCAATATAACCCACATACTGTACAATATAACCCCCCCCACTGTACAATATAACCCCCCCACTGTACAATATAACCCGCAAACTATACCATATAACCCCCCCACTGTACAATATAACCCACACACTGTACAATATAACCCACACACTGTACAATATAACCCGCACACTATACCATATAACCCCCCCACTTTACAATATAACCGCACACAGTACAATATAACACCCCCACTGTACAATGTAACCCCCCCACTGTACAATATAACCCGCACACTGTACAATATAACCCGCACACTGTACAATATAACCCCCCCACTGTACAATATAACCCGCACACTGTACAATATAACCCCCCCACTTTACAATATAACCCCCCCACTGTACAACGTAACCTGCACACTGTACAATATAACCCACACACTGTACAATATAACCCACACACTGTACAGTATAACCCGCACACTGTACAATATAACCCACACACTGTACAATATAACCCGCACACTGTACAATATAACCCACACACTGTACAATATAACCCGCACACTGTACAATATAACCCCCCCACTGTACAATATAACCGCACACTGTACAATATAACCCCCACACACTACAATATAACCCCCACACTGTACAAATTAAGCCCCACACTCTACAATATAACCCGTACCCTGTACGCTATAATCCCCCCACTGTACAATATAACCCGCACACTCTGCAATATAACCCCCACACTCTACAATATAGCCCCCAAACTGTACAATATAAACCCCACCCTGTACAATATGACCCGCACACGGTACAATATAACCCACACACTCTAAAATATAACCAGCACACTGTACAATATAACCCGCACACACTTCACTATAATCCCCACCCTGTACACTATAATGCCCACCCTGTACAATATAAACCCCACCCTTTACAATATAACCCGCACACTGTACAATATAACCCCAACACTATACAATATAACCCGCACACCATACAATATAACCCCCACCCTGTACAATATAAACCCCACATCTACAATATAACTCACACATTTACAATATAACCCGTACCCTGTACGCTATAATCCCCCCACTGTACAATATAACCCGCACACTCTACAATATAACCCCCACGCTCTACAATATAGCCCCCAAACTGTACAATATAAACCCCACACTCTACAATATAACCCACACACTCTACAATATAACCCCCACCCTGTATAATATAACTCGCACATTGTACAATATAGCCCGCACACTGTACAATATAACCACCACCCTATACAATATAACCCCCACACTGTACAATATAACCCGCACACTGTACAATATAACCCCCCAATGTTCAATATAACCCGCACACTGTACAAGATAACCCGCACACTGTACAATATAACCCCCCACTGTACAATATAAACACCACACTGTACAATATAACCCGCACACTGTACAATATAAACCCCCCAATGTTCAATATGACCCGCACACTGTACAATATAAACACCCCAATTTTCAATATAACCCGCACACTGTACAATATAACCCGCACACTGTACAATATAACCTGCACACTGTACAATATAACCCGCACACTGTACAATATAACCCCCCACTGTACAATATAAACACCACACTGTACAATATAACCCGCACACTGTACAATATAAACCCCCCAATGTTCAATATGACCCACACATTGTACAATATAAACCCCCCAATTTTCAATATAACCCTCCCACTGTACAATATAACCGCACACAGTACAATATAACCCCCCCACTGTACAATGTAACCGCACAATGTACAATATAACCCACACACTGTACAATATAACCCCCCCACTGTACAATATAACTCCCCCACTGTACAATATAACCCGCACACTGTACAATATAACCCACACACTGTACAATATAACCCGCACACTGTACAATATAACCCTCCCACTGTACAATGTAACCGCACAATGTACAATATAACCCCCACCCTGTACAATATAACCGCACACTGTACAATATAACTCCCCCACTGTACAATATAACCGCACACTGTACAATATAACTCCCACACACTACAATATAACCCCCACACTGTACAAATTAAGCCCTACACTCTACAATATAACCCGTACCCTGTATGCTATAATCCCCCCACTGTACAATATAACCCGCACACTCTACAATATAACCCACACACTCTACAATATAGCCCCCAAACTGTACAATATAAACCCCACACTCTACAATATGACCCGCACACGGTACAATATAACCCACGCACTCTACAATATAACCCACACACTCTACAATATAACTCCCACCCTGTGTAATATAACTCGCACATTGTACAATATAACCCACACACTCTACAATATAACCCCCACCCTGTATAATATAACTCGCACACTGTACAATATAACCACCACCCTATACAATATAACCCCCACACTGTACAATATAATCCCACCCTGTACAATATAAACCCCACCCTGTACAATATAACCCCCACCCTGTAGAATATAATCCCCACCCTGTACAATATAACCCCACACTCTACAATATACCCCCACACTCTAAAATATAACCCGCACACTGTACAATATAACCCGCACACACTACACTATAATCCCCACCCTGTACACTATAATGCCCACCCTGTACAATATAACCCCCACCCTTTACAATATAACCCACACACTGTACAATATAACCCCAACACTATACAATATAACCCGCACACCATACAATATAACCCCCACCCTGTACAATATAAACCCCACATCTACAATATAACTCACACATTTACAATATAACCCGTACCCTGTACGCTATAATCCCCCCACTGTACAATATAACCCGCACACTCTACAATATAACCCCCACACTCTACAATATAGCCCCCAAACTGTACAATATAAACCCCACACTCTACAATATAACCCGCACACTGTACAATATAAACCCCACAATGTTCAATATGACCCGCACACTGTACAATATAAACCCCCCAATGTTCAATATAACCCGCACACTGTACAATATAACCCCCACACTGTACAATATTACCCCCCCCACTGTACAATATAACCCGTACACTGTACAATATAATACGCACACTGTACAATATAACTCCCCCAATGTTCAATATAACCCACATACTGTACAATATAATCCCCCACTGTACAATATAACCCACCCACTGTACAATATAACCCGCACACTATACCATATAATCCCCCTACTGTACAATATAACCGCACACAGTACAATATAACCCCCCCACTGTACAATGTAACCGCACAATGTACAATATAACCCACACACTGTACAATATAACCCCCCCACTGTACAATATAACTCCCCCACTGTACAATATAACCCGCACACTGTACAATATAACCCACACACTGTACAATATAACCCGCACACTGTACAATATACCCCCCCACTGTACAATGTAACCGCACAATGTACAATATAACCCCCACCCTGTACAATATAACCGCACACTGTACAATATAACTCCCCCACTGTACAATATAACCGCACACTGTACAATATAACCCCCACACACTACAATATATCCCCCACACTGTACAAATTAAGCCCCACACTCTACAATATAACCCGTACCCTGTACGCTATAATCCCCCCACTGTACAATATAACCCGCACACTCTACAATATAACCCCCACACTCTACAATATAGCCCCCAAACTGTACAATATAAACCCCACACTCTACAATATGACCCGCACACAGTACAATATAACCCACACACTCTACAATATAACCCCCACCCTGTATAATATAACTCGCACATTGCACAATATAACCCACACACTCTACAATATAACCCCCACCCTGTATGATATAACTCGCACACTGTACAATATAACCACCACCCTATACAATATAACCCCCACACTGTACAATATAATCCCACCCTGTACAATATAAACCCCACCCTGTACAATATAACCCCCACCCTGTAGAATATAATCCCCACCCTGTACAATATAACCCCACACTCTACAATATACCCCCACACTCTAAAATATAACCCGCACACTGTACAATATAACCCGCACACACTACACTATAATCCCCACCCTGTACACTATAATACCCACCCTGTACAATATAACCCCCACCCTTTACAATATAACCCGCACACCATACAATGTAACCCCCACCCTGTACAATATAAACCCCACATGTACAATATAACTCACACATTTACAATATAACCCGTACTCTGTACGCTATAATCCCCCCACTGTACAATATAACCCGCACACTCTACAATATAGCCCCCAAACTGTACAATATAAACCCCACACTCTACAATATAACCCACACACTCTACAATATAACCCCCACCCTGTATAATATAACTCGCACATTGTACAATATAGCCCGCACACTGTACAATATAACCACCACCCTATACAATATAACCCCCACACTGTACAATATAATCCCACCGTGTACAATATAAACCCCACCCTGTACAATATAACCCCCACCCTGTAGAATATAATCCCCACCCTGTACAATATAACCCCACACTCTACAATATACTCCCACACTCTAAAATATAACCCGCACACTGTACAATATAACTTCCACACTGTACAATATAAACACCACACTCTACAATATAAACCCCACACTCTAAAATATAACCCGCGCACTGTACACTATAACCCGCACACACTACACTATAATCCCCACCCCGTATACTATAATACCCACATGTACAATATAACCCCCACCCTTTACAATATAACCCGCACACTGTACAATATAACCCCAACCCTATACAATATAATCCGCACACCATACAATATAACCCCCACCCTGTACAATATAAATCCCATATGTACAATATAACTCACACATTTTACAATATAACTCGCACCCTGTACAATATAACCCGCACACTGTACAATATAACCCCCACACTGTACAATATAACCCCTACTCTGTACAATATAACCCACACACTGTACAATATAACCCCCACACTCTACAATATAACCCGCACACTCTACAATATAACCCCCACCCTGTACACTATAATCCCCACACTGTACAATATAACCCCCACCCTGTACAATATAACCCGCCCACTGTACAATATAACCCCTACTCTATACAATATAACCCACACACTGTACAATATAACCCCCACACTCTACAATATAACCCGCACACTCTACAATATAACCCCCACCCTGTACACTATAATCCCCACACTGTACAATATAACTCCCACCCTGTACAATATAACCCGCCCACTGTACAATATAACCCCCACCCTGTAGAATATAATCCCCACCCTGTACAATATAACCCCAACGCCGTACAATATAATCCCCACACTCTACAATATAATCCCCACACTCTACAATATAACCCGCACACTCTACAATATAACCCCCGCACTCTACAATATAACCCCCACACTCTACAATATAACCCGTACACTGTAAAATATAACCCCCACACTCTACAGTATAACTCCACTATAACCCATCGTGGTGATTGAAGCTGTTGGACTGTGTAACTCAGATTTTGACATGAACAGGGTGGAAGGAGAAAAGATGTTCAAAATAGTCCTGTGTATTGTCGAACTGTTCCGGTGATCCACAGTGAGATTTTGTTGCCTTAGCAACAGTAGTTTCTGGGGTTTAATCTCACAGGGTTCTCTGCTGGCAAAGCTGTTTTTGGAACTGTCTGAAATGACAGTGACAGAAACATCGCACCAGGGTTAGAGATAAAAACAGCAAATGCTGGAAACACTCAGCAGGTCTGGCAGCGCTGGTGGAGAGAGAAACCCAGTTAATATTTCAGGTCTATGATCTTTCATCAATTCCGACGGTCACAACCTCTGCCAGTCTTCCTAGTTCAATAATACTATCAGATTCTGCTCTTTGTCCAGGTGAGATGTTGTTTTAATTCTGATCGAAGGTCATCAAACCGAAACCTTAACTTTCTCTCCAAAGATGTTCCCGGACCTGCTGAGTATTTCCAGAATTTTTTATTTTAGATTTCCAGAATCTGCTGTATTTTGCCTTTACAAGTGAACTCATCAACTGATCCGTTATTGTGATAATGTTTCCCTTTAGTGAGGAATGATCAGACATTCTCAGCACCCAGTGTTTATTTTTATTCATTCACGGGATGTGGGCTTCGCTGGCTGGGCCCAGCATTTATTACCCCTCCCTAGTTGCCCTTGAGAAGGTGGTGGTGAGCTGCCTTCTTGAACCTCTGCAGTCCATGTGGTGTAGGGAAGGGGAGCTTCCAGGTGGTGGTGGTATTCCCATGTGTCTGCTGTCCTTCTCGATGCTAGTGATGGTGGGTTTGGAAGGTCATGAGGATGATTATGTCAGGTTGTTGCTTGACTGGTCTGTGAGACTGTGAGAGCTCTTCCACTTTTGGCACTAGCCCCCAGATGTTCGGTTGATGCTGGGTGGTCTCTCCGGTTTCATTCCGTTTTTGTGACTTTGTAGCGGTTTGATACAACTGGAGTGTCTTACTCGGTCATTTCAGAGTCAACCACATTGCTGTGGGTCTGGAGTCACATGTGGGCCAAACCAGGTAAGGATGGCAGATTTCCTTCCCTAAAGGGCATTAATGAACCAGATGGGTTTTTATGACAATCGACAATGGTTTCATGGTCATCATTAGACTTTTAATTCCAGATTTTTATTGAATTCAAATTCCAACATCTGCCAGGGTGGGATTCAAACCCAGGTCCCCAGAGCATTACTACCCTGGGTCTCTAGTCCAGCGACAATACCATTACACTATCACCTCCCCTTACATCATCACTGGGTCAAAATCCTGGATCTCCCTCCCCAACAGCACTGTGGGTGTACCTACACCACGTGGACTGCAGCGGCTCAAGAAGGCAGCTCACCACCACCTTCTCAAGGGGCGATCAGGAATGGACAATAAATGCTGGTCCAGCCAGTGACGCCCACATCCTGAGAATTAATTTCTACAAATGACTTATTCTGTTTTCTGTTCCCCTCCTGCAGGAAGAGTATCTTGGGGGTTTAGTCCCTCCGATAGGGGCCGGCTGTTCCCCTCCCCTGCCCATCAACCTAGAAAGCAGATGCTGGCAGGGCTATGCGGCTGTGAGGGGATTCACAGAAGCTGCCCAGCAGTGGGCAGCCCCCAGCTCCTTGGTTTGTTTCCCTTCCCTTCCCAAGTCCAGGGACACTGATCCCAATTAAAGATCCCCTTCCTTCGATTGACACAGCTACTGTAACAAACAGCGGCCGAGATTTTGGTACAATATCTGATATTGGAGGCTCTTTAGCATCCAGAACAAGGCACAATGTTCCCGCTTAAATATAACATTGCCGCTAACGAATCCATTAGGGGATTCAAGAGGAACTTCTTTACCCAGACAATGGTGAGAATGTGGAACTCACTACTACAGGGAGTTGTTGAGGTGAATAGTATTGGTGGATTTGAGGGGAAGCTGAATGAGCAGAAAGGGGAAGGGGGTGAAGGATATATTGGTAGGGTTATAGGAGGGAGGAAGATGCTCGCACAGGACATAAACACTGGCCTGGATTTAAGGTCATTGGCGAAAGGAGCAATGGAGACACGAGGAGAAACTTTCTCACACAGCGATTGGCTATGATCTGGGATGCGTTGCCTGAGAGTAAGGTGGAGGCAGATTAAATGGAGGCACTCAAGAGCGAATTGGATTGTGATCTGAAAAGGAAGAATGTGGAGGGCTACAGGGAGAAGGTGGGGTAATGGCACGAGGTGAATCGCTCATTTGGAGAGCCAGTGCAGACACAATGGGCTGAATGGCCTGTTTCTGTGCTGGAAATGAAACTAACATCACTGAAACAGATTACCTGGTCATTTATCACATTGTTCTTTGTGTGATCTTGCTGTGCATAAACTGTGCTGCAATTTCCTCCTTAAAAGAGTGAAGAGGCTGAAAACATATTTCATTGGCTGTTGAAATGTTGGGATGTTCTGAGGGGTAATGGTGCTCAAAATAATTCCCCTGACCGAGAATTTCTTGGTGCTGCATTTGGTGTGAAATCCTCATTGTCCAGAGCTGAGACATTGTGGGGACTACATAATGCTGGAGGGGTTTGTGCGAGATATTTGTTAATCAGAAGCTTGGTGAATATTGGAGAGTCTTTGGCGGGCACACAATCACATCCCAATAAGAGTTAATCCTTTGGCAAGAGGGTTTGGGGCGTGGGGGTAGGTGTTAGTATTTTAGAGAGGTTCAGGATCCCGACAGAAATCCTCCCACATGACTTTTTTCATCCTGTTCAATTATTAACTGCAGTCAGGATGAGATGAGAGCTGTAATTACATTATCATGTGGGCCCAGATTTTTAGTCTCTATCTCACATCCCTAAGGCATCAAAACCACCTATAAATAGCCTCATTAGTGTAATTATCTCGACTGCTGTTGTTTTGACCTTTCAGTCTCCCCTCACGATCCTCCCACTCCAATGCTCACCAAACCCCAAGGTCTCGCGTGCCATTCATCACACCCCTGGTTCCACTTTAAAATCATTGTTTACAATAATTACAGATCTGCTGCCCTGGTCCAGGAAGGGCCTGCCAGTGAAAGATCTGGAGAAAAGGCGATAGGTTTATTCTATAACTTCATTCGCGGAGCTGAGATTAGATGCGAAAAGCTGTTGCCTGTTGGAAGGTGAAATCTCCTGTGTCGCCCGCGACTCTGGTGCAGAATTCTCAGGCAGCCCCTTTCCCCAGGCCAGTGTCTGAAATCTCGGCTGTACAATAGGTGAAACAGAGTTCACTCTCCCAGATCGGAGCCAGTCTGTTGCTGAGCGTGTTTGCCAAGGGTCATAGCAAGTCCTGTGGCCATTTGGGAGTGACATTGCGGAGACCGGAGAACCAGGCTAACAAACCCTCTGAACACACATTTCTCAACAATAGAAAGATGAAATAAAATTAAAAACTGGAGGAGGGAGAGTGAAAGTACCAGGACCAAAGTGCAATGACTCCATTTCCAGCCATTCCTGTCCTTGGAATTTAAATGTTTTTTTTTTCAAAAACCTGTTGGCTCAGCTGAGGATGAGAGTTATACTGCTTGTCCAGTCTGTCCGATCTCAACCAGAAGAGCAGTCCAGGCTAATTGAACATAGGGGGCATCTCAGACTTGTCCTCGCGTTGATATCTGTACCTGCACCCGCCCCAGCCCGCTTCCCCATCCCCCATCACCGCCCCCTCCCTCCCCTACCCATTCACCCGCGATGCCCTCCAAGTTCGAATAGCCCACTGCATCTCATTGTCTCCGTGAAGAGCAGTCGTGTGGGGGGCAGAGCTCATTGCCCAGGGAAACTGAAGCCTGGCCTGGTCAGACTAGGACTCACCCCAGATCAGGGATTGCTAGTCAGACCTGTTTAATCTCTTTATCTTTCACCTTTAAGAACATTCTGGAGACTCTGGCGGAACCAAACTTCAGACCACATGCACCACAAGCTCGTGACTGACAACATTTTCCCTTCAAACGTGGTCAATGTTAATGGAGTTGACAAGCCACTACCCTTTTAGGCTAATGCGACTATCCATCCTCTAACACCCGCAGTCCAGAGGCACTTTGCTCACATACTAGAGAGCTGCCAGATGTCGGAACCAACAGAGGTGCTGCCCTGGAGCTGCTCAGTGAGTGGAAACAGCAAATGCTGTAATTTCCATCAATTGGACAGCAGCTGGAACTCCCAGAGAGTCCATTATTTCTGCAGTCAAGATGCTTCATAGCTTTCTGCTGTCATTATCCCACACGAATCCCTGACTGGACAGGCAGCCATCTCCCAGTGAAATGCCAATTGGCTTGTGGCAGTGGCACAGGCCCATGTGACAGGTTCAATGTAAAACTCAGGAGTTGTTGTGCGGTCCCCGCGCAGTTAAACTTTCATCTCGATGCTGAGGCGAATCCTGATCATCGTTAGTTTTGGGCCCTAATGTTGGGAACTCACTCCAAACTCTGAATTCAAACTTAGCCCGGCCTGGGATTAAACAATCTTCTCGTCTGGTCCCAGGATCATGAGTTTGGGGATTTGATGTTTATTCTCAGGCTGTGGGTGGCATTTACAAAACTGGATTTAAGGGACACCCCTAGTTACCCTCAAGATATTTAGAGTTATTGGAGTATGGAACTAAGGTCACATGTCACATAGATAAGAACATGAGAGGGAAAGAAATAGAGAGATATGATGATAGTGTCATGATCAGAAGACATTAAGAAATATATATATATATATATACGTCACTCTGGCTACATTATAAAATTATTATTTTTATTTAAAATGGACGAATGGCTGGACTGATAAAATGGTCACTGCTGACCACATGAGGGTGGTCCTGGAGGATTCTGAGCAGTTTAAAAATGGACAAAGACTAAAACCATCAACCCCTGGAACGTAACACTCCTTGCATTGTTTAAACATTCTAGCCAAGCCAACACAAAGGATAGTAGACAAGACGTCTGCGCCAGCTACGGACAAAGGCAGAGCTATTTGTGACTCCTCATCTCCAATGTTGTGCTAATGGTTCTACAGTTACCTGCTCAAAGCACAATGGGTTTTAACAAGAGGCCTCGTTAGCTGAATAGCTCGACCCAAAACCACCCTGTCACATGACCGAGACTTGAGCTGTTTGAATTGCTTTAATTTTACAGCTTTCAGATTCTATCTTCAGTCTGCTGTTTAACACCTGACTGGCAGGCCATACAGAAGCAAGCTCTGGCCAGGCTGGACAAATGTCCCCCATCTACCTGACTCTGCTGGGAAGATTTTGTACTACAGAACTGATTCAATCTCTGCATGCCTACTTCATCTTGGGACATCATCGCTGGAAAAGCAAATCCTACACCATTGATCTTCGGCCAGCTGACCCTCTGTGAAAGAATTCCTCATTGGACTTTGATTCTGGACACTGGACTCATGTGAAACCAAAGCTCTTATTTTTATCGTGGTCTTGCCCTTTGCCCCTTTCTTTCCTTTATCCCTCTTTTATTATGAGTGCAAAAAAGGGGCAGATGTCGCGAAAACCCCTTCCCAACGTTTTATGTGTGTGTGTAAAAAAACCAACCTCCTTATCTTGCCATACTTTGAGTTTGCTGCGGAGATATTAATAAATAGAGGATTGGATCACTCCAAACTGAAGGATTGGGGAAAACACGCCACCACTTATAAAGGGGGAAACCAGAAGTCAAAATTACCTTCTGTTGATGGATGGGTAGTGAGAGGAGAAATCGGGGCTGTTTAAATTAACCCCCCTCCTCTCCGTGACAGTAGGGAGAGCTGATGAGGGGAGGGAGGAGGCTCATGTGGAGCATAAACACCAGCATGGACCAGTTGGGCCAAATGGCCTGTTTCCGTGCTGCAATCTCCATGTAGGCAAGACTGGGTAGAGAAAGAAAGACTTGCATTTATATAGCACCTTTCGTGACCGCCGGGTGTTCTAAAGTGCTTTGCTGCGAATTGAAATACTTGTGAAGTGAAGTCACGGTTGTAAAATGTAGGGAAAGGATGACAGGTTCCCTCCCTCAAAGACGTTAATTGGACCAAACTCCCAAATCATTTAAACCAATTCAATTCCAGTTTCTATGGGATTCGAACTCACAACTACTAACTTGTTCACCCAGAGCCAGAACCAGAGCCATGTCCAGCTGAGCACAAGTCAATCCCACTGAGACCACAAGTGTTTGGGGGCTTGGGTCAGGGGTGGGTCCAGCAGCTGATCCCTCACCCATCATCGGCTCGCCCCTGGTCCACCCCCGCACTGACCACTGACCAACATTTGTTGGCCAGCTTGGATTTGGCAGTGATGCCCTCCACAGTTGATCAACTGCTGGCACTGACTGGTTGAACTGATGCATCACAAGGGCTGCTGAAACCCAGAAAAAGGGGGTGGGGGAACAAGGTATAAACATTTATCGGTTGTAAATGGTGCTTTGCTGGAATATGTTTGGGGTGGAGGGAGTGAAGGTGCTGGGATAAGGAGCAAGGACTCAGGGTTTCAGTCCCAGCCGGGTTGGATCAGATGTTTTTGGCTGTGAGAGTTGGTGACGTGTGAGGGAGGAGGTCAGAACTGTAACCCTGGCTGCTGCTGGCTGACAGGGATCAGCATTCCACAGCTCAGCTGAGTGGAATGGGACTCTGTGGGGGGCAGGGCTGGAACTGGCTGTGATGCCTCCCATTGTTCAATATGCTGATTAAAAAATGATTGCCTTCTCAAGAAAATGGAAGCGTTCTTGCTGAAATTTCTCACCAGCTGATTATACTTAGACATTTAAAAAAAGACTGAAATTTGGAATACTATGAGATACAGTGTCCTGTCATGGACTCCGCAAACACGCTCCCGGACATGGCTTTTGGGTTTGAATAGTAATGAAGCAGGATTTGAGGATCTGGGTTTAGGGGAACACCATTCTCCACAGTCCCAGACAGGAACTATCAGGTTCCACAGAATCTCACTTAGCTTTACCCAGGAATTCAATACAAACAGTGAGTAAACGGAGCCATGACCCACACTGAGGGTAACACAGAAGGGACAGGGTCTGACCGTAAACAGAGGAGGTGCGGGGGAAGGGGAGCGAGTCATGTAGTTTAATCTGACAGATGCATTATGTCTTCTGTTCCGATAAGTTAGAAATAATCACACTTTAAACTCAAATGTTACAGCTGTATTGAGTGGATTTCGGTAGAGCTGCTCTTGATGTGGCTGGCAGACTGACAGACTGATGCATTGTTACTTAACACATGGTAGCAGTGTGACAGTGAATGCGGCACTCCGGGGTTTATATTCACATAACAATTAATTCCAGCCTCTTCACGAATAATATAATCATATAAAATTACGTTCTGCTGGACTTGGATAATGTCAGTATTAAACCCTCCAGGGTCAACTGCAGCAAGAGTATTTCTTCAGTGGGAAATGACTGAGTGGAGCCTTCGTTGTGTGGGTGGTGGGGGTGTGGTGTGGGGGGTGGGGGTGAGGGGTGTGTGGTGGGGGATGGTTTAAGGAAGAAGGGTCCCTGGTCCGAGCAGTGATATTAAACACACGATACTCCTGGATTCACTGGGGTCCAGCACCTCACAGAAAAGATTATCATTTTAAATCAAATGGGTTTTTGGCAACTGGAAACATGCTGTGAATTTCTTTTCAATCTCCCTCTCAAAAATGCATCTGTCCATGACAGTATCGGTAGGAGTGGCCACCATACAGTCCTTATGGAGACAAAGTCCCATCATGACAGTGAGGATACCCTCCATCGTGTTGTGTGGCACTACCACCAGGCTAAATGGGATAGATTTCAAACAGATCCAGCAACTCAAGACTGAGCATCCAAGAGGCGCTGTGGGCCATCAGCAGCAGCAATTCGATTCACTCCACACGGTCTTGAGAAACAGCTGAAGGCACTGGATACTGCAAAGGCTATGGGCCCTGACAATATTCCGGCAATAGCACTGAAGACTAGAGCTCCAGAATTTGCCACGCCCTTAGCCAAGCTGTTCCAGTGTAGCTACAACATTGGCATCTACCTGGCTAGGTGGAAAATTGCCCAGGCATGTCCTGTACAAAAAAAGCAGGGCAAATCCAACCTGGCCAATTACTCTCTCTCCACTGGTTGGAGTCACACCTAGCACAAAGGAAGATGGTTGTGGTTGTTGGAGGTCAATCATCTCAGCTCCAGGACATCACTGCATGAGTTCCTCAGGGTAGTGTCCTAGGCCCAACTATCTTCAGCTGCTTCATCAATGACCTTCCCTCCATCATAAGGTCAGAAGTGGGGATGTTCACTGATGATTTCACAATGTTCAGCACCATTCGCGACATCTCAGATACTGAAGCAGTCCATGTCTAAATGCAGCATGAACTGGACAATATCCAGACTTGGGCTGACAAGTGGCAAATAACATTTGCACCACACAAGTGTCAGGCAATGACCATCTCCAACAAGAGAGAATCCAACCATCTCCCCTTGACATTCAATGGCATTACCATCGCTGAATCCCCCACTATCAACATCCTGGGGGTTACCATTGACCAGAAACTGAACTGGGCTAGCCATATAAATACCGTGGTTACAAAAGCAGGTCAGAGGCTGGGAATTCTGCAGAGCATAACTCACCTCCTGACTCCCCAAAGCCTGTCTACCATCCACAAGTCACAAGTCAGGAGTGTGATGGAATACTCTCCACTTGCCTGGGTGAGTGCAGCTCCCACAACACTCAAGAAGCTCAACACCATCCAAGACATAGCAGCCCGCTTGATTGGCTCCCCATCCACCACCTTCAGCATTCTCTCCCTCCACCACCGACGCACAGTGGCAGCAGTGTGTGTACCCCTATAAGATGCATTACAGGAATTCACCAAGGCTCCTTTGACAGCACCTTCCGAATCCATGAGCACTACCATTGAGAAGGACAAGGGCAGCAGGCACATGGAAATACCACCACCTGGAAGTTCCCCTCCAAGTCACTCACCATCCTGACTTGGAAATATATCGCTGTTCCTTCACTGTCACTGGGTCAAAATCCAGGAACACCCTCCCTAACAGCACTGTGGGTGTACCTACACCACACGGACTGCAGCGGTTCAAGAAGGCAGCTCACCACCACCTTCTCAAGGGCAACTAGGGATGGGCAATAAAAATGCTGACCTAGCTAGTGACGCCTACACTCCATGAACGTATATAAAATAAAATATTTAGTGCTGTTTAGCCTTGAAGTGTTTGATGGGTCAGGAATTAGATTTTGTTGACTTTGCCCTACTGAATTCGCCACTGGGGACATTTTCTTCCACTTTACTAAATCCAGGATTTTAGTTGTATTTTTGCACCATGGAAAGTACAATAAAATCATACAATGCTGTTAAAACTTTCGAAAATTGTACAATTGAAGGTTTAAATATTACTGGAATTCTACTATTCATTAACAACTGAACATTTTAATAGGTGCAAGGTTTCCGTTCCTCGAATTATTGACAATGTACTAACCTCACTTACCCTCCAACGAGACGATAATCTTTGCAAAAGGAATTTGAAACACTTTGCTCTGTGCTCAGGTTCCAGTTACTTGCTGAGCTCTCCAGAGCCCCCTGGTGACAGGAGCCCAATTCTCCAACATCAGACAATAGAAAAAGAAAACAAAAATAAAAATACCTGGAAAAACTCAGCAGGTCCGGCAGCATCTGCGGAGAGGAACACAGTTAACGTTTCGAGTCCGTAAGACTCTTCAACAGAACTAAGTAAAAATAGAAAAGAGGTGAAATATAAGCTGGTTTAAGGGGGTGGGTGGGACAGGTAGAGCTGGATAGAGGGCCAGTGATAGGTGGAGATAACCAAAAGATGTCACAGACAAAAGGGCAAAGAGGTGTTGAAGGTGGTGATATTATCTAAGGAATGTGCTAATTAAGGATAGAAAGCAGGACAAGCAGATAGCCCTAGTGGGGGTGGGGGGAAGGGATCGAAATAGGCTAAAAGGTAGAGATAAAACAATGGATGCAAATACATTTAAAAATAATGGAAATAAGTGGGAAAAGAAAATTCTATATAAATTATTGGAAAAAAAGGGGGGGGGATCAGAAAGAGGGTGGGGATGGAGGAGACAGTTCATGATCTGAAATTGCTGAACTCAATATTCAGTCCGGAAGGCTGTAAAGTGCCTGGTCGGAAGATGAGGTGCTGTTCCTCCAGTTTGCGTTGAGCTTCACTGGAACATTGCAGCAGGCCAAGGACGGACATGTGGGCATGAGAGCAGGGTGGTGTGTTGAAATGGCAAGCGACAGGGAGATCTGGGTCATGCTTGCGGACAGACCGAAGGTGTTCCACTAAGCGGTCACCCAGTCTGCGTTTGGTCTCTCCAATGTAGAGGAAACTGCATTGGGAGCAGCGAATGCAGTAGACTAAATTGAGGGAAGTGCAAGTGAAATGCTGCTTCACTTGAAAGGAGTGTTTTGGCCCTTGGACGGTGAGGAGAGGGGAAGTAAAGGGGCGGAATGCCCTCACACCTTCCTCTCCCTCCCAGATCCATGATAGGGTCCCCCTTGTCCTCACTTATCACCCCATCAGCTTCCGCATTCAAAGGATCATCCTCCGCCAACTCCAGCATGATGCCACCACCAAACACATCTTCCCTTCACTTCCCCCGGCGGCATTCCGTAGGGATCGTTCCCTCCGGGACACCCTGGCCCACTCCTCCATCACCCCCTACACCTCAGCCCCCTCCCACAGCACCTTCCCATGCAACCGCAGAAGGTGCAATACCTGCCCCTTTACTTCCCCTCTCCTCACCGTCCAAGGGCCAAAACACTCCTTTCAAGTGAAGCAGCATTTCACTTGCACTTCCCTCAATTTAGTCTACTGCATTCGCTGCTCCCAATGCGGTTTCCTCTACATTGGAGAGACCAAACGCAGACTGGGTGACCGCTTTGCAGAACACCTTCGGTCTGTCCGTAAGCATGACCCAGACCTTCCTGTCGCTTGCCATTTCAACACTCCACCCTGCTCTCATGCCCACATGTCCGTCCTTGGCCTGCTGCATTGTTCCAGTGAAGCTCAACACAAACTGGAGGAACAGCACCTCATCTTCCGACTAGGCACTTTACAGCCTTCCGGACTGAATATTGAGTTCAACAATTTTAGATCATGAACTCTCTCCTCCATCCCCAACCCCTTTCCGATCCCCCCCCCCTTTTTTCCAATAATTTATATAGATTTTTCTTTTCCCACCTATTTCCATTATTTTTAAATGTATTTCCATCCATTGTTTTATCTGCCTTTTAGCCTATTTCAATCCCTTCCCTTCACCGCACCTCACCCCCACTAGGGCTATCCATACCTTGATTGTCCTGCTTTCTACCCTTAATTAGCACATTCCTTGGATAATATCACCACCTTCAACACCTCTTTGTTCTTTTGTCTATGACGTCTTTTGGTTATCTCCACCTATTACTGGCCCTCTATCCAGCTCTACCTGTCCCACCCCCCTCCCTCCCACCTTAAACCAGCTTATATTTCACCTCTTTTCTATTTTTCCTTAGTTCTGTTGAAGAGTCATACGGACTCGAAACGTTAACTGTTCCTCTCCGCAGATGCTGTCAGACCTGCTGAATTTTTCCAGGTATTTTTATTTTTGTTTTGGATTTCCAGCACCTGCAGTTTTTTGCTTTCATAATAGAAAAAGCAAGACTGCATTTTTATAGCACCTTTCACGATAGCAGGACGCCCCAAAATGCTTTCAAGTCAATTTTAAGTGTGGTGACTGTTGTAGGAAACGCAGCAGTCGATGAATGCATAGCAAGATCCAACGGCCAGCTATGTGGTAATGTCTCAGATAATTTTTTTTGAAATGGGAAGTCGATTTCTGCAGTTGGGAGGTGTTGAGGTATTTAAATAAGGGATGGGAGCCCTGGATAATTATTTCTTCTTGGTAAATCAGGCTAGGAAACCAGAGGTTATTTAAAAGAGTGCAAAGTAAATTTAAGGCAGGCTATTAGTGCGAATTTCTTTGCTTAAAAGATGAGAAATGTTTAGAATAATATTCCAGGTAAGTTAGTAAAGAGAAACATTTGGGTCATTCAAAACGTAGCTGAGTCTGGCCAGACACATTCTGATTTGCTGACCCAGCCATTTTACTCTCTACTTTTCATGTTAACCCCTGCAAACGCCTGGAATGTTTTTGAGCTGGGTTCTCTGTACCTGTATATCCGCAAACTAGGCTTTATAAAACTCTCATTCAACTTCAACTGGACTATTGTGTCCAAATTCTGACCATCTAGGATGGATGTGAGAGGGTGCAGGAAATACTTATAAGGATGGTTTGAGTCACTTTGGTTAAGGAGAGAGATGTTCGCATTATTCTCGAAGCTGTTACCACTAGCTGATCGAGCACAGCGTGCGGTACTGAGCTGGAACTCGCTGCCCACGGGTTTGGTGGAAAGGGAGAGGGTGAATGATTTCAAAAGGAAATTGGAGAGGCATTTGAGGGAAATAAACTTGCAGGACTAAGCGACTAGGACAGGGGAAAGGGACCAACTGGCTTGCTCTACAAAGGTCTGGCATGGGCTTAACAAGCCAGATGGACTAGGAATCCAGAGGCCCAGGCTAATGCTCTGGGAACACAGGTTCAATTCCCACCATGGCAGCTGGTGGACTTTATATCAATTAAATAAATTTGAAATATAAAGCTAGCCTCAGTAATGGTAACCATGAAACCATTGTTGATTGTCATAAAAGCCCATTTGGTTCACTAATGCCCTTTAGGGAAGGAAATCTGCCGTCTTTGTCTGGCCGACATGTGACTCCAGACCCACAGCAACGTGGTTGACTCTTACCTACCCTCTGAAATGCCCTAACAAGCCACTCAGTTCAAGGCCAATTAGAGATGGGCTACAAATGCCAGCCTCATCAGTGATGCCCACATCCCCTGAAAGATAAATGTTTAAAAATGGCCTCCTTCTGTGTTGTAATGTCTGTTAGATTGGAAAAGCTGGGATTGTTCTCCTTGGAGAAGAGGAGATTTGATGGAGGTGGTCAAAATCATGAGGGTTCCAGAGAGAGTAGATAGGGAGAAATTGCTGCTATTAGTGGAAGGATCGAGAACCAGTGCACACAGATTTAAGGTGATTGACCAAAGGTAAAATGTTTTTATGCAGGGAATGGTTAGTATCAGGGATGCAGTGCCCAAGAGTGTGATGGAGTCAGATTCAATCGGGGCTTTCAAAAGGGAATTGAGAGAGCAACTGGTGAAGGATGTGGGAGTGGGACTAGCTGAGCGAGCATGGACATCATGAACCAAATGGCCTCCTACTGTTGAGTAAACGTTCTATGATTCTATAATTCAATCTCTAACACTCGTGCAACCATTGGCTATCTTGGGAGGGGGTTGGACTGTCTGCTGATAGAGGGGGGTCTAGTACAGGGCAAACGGCTGTAGATTGGGGGTCACAGTCTCAGCCATCATTTCCCCATTGAAATGCATTCCTCAGAAAGGTTATTATAAAAGTGATAGACAGGAAATGAAGCTTTAGAGACTCCTCAACTGTAAGATTCAGATCTCTTTTCCACTTGACAGAATTCAGTTCAGGGCCCTGTAGTTACACCAAGTACAAACCACATTTATCGATATTTTCTTTTAATATTCATTTCACAGGATGTGGGCTTCGCTGGCTGGGCCAGCATTTATTGCCCATCTCTAATTGCCCTTGAGAAGGTGGTGGTGAGCTGCCTTCTTGAACCGCTGCAGTCCATGTGGTGTAGGTACACCCACAGAGCTGTTAGGGAGGGAGTTCCAGGATTTTGACCCAGCGACAATGAAGGAACGGCGATCTATTTCCAAGTCTGGATGGTGAGTGACTTGGAGGGGAACTTCCAGGTGGTGGTGTTCCTATCTATCTGCTGCCCTTGTCCTTCTAGATGGTAGTGGTCATGGGTTTGGAAGGTGCTGTCTAAGGAGCCTTGGTGAGTTCCTGCAGTACATCTTGTAGATGGTACACACTGCTGCTAATGTGCGTGGGTGGTGGAGGGAGTGAATGTTTGTGGGTGGGTTGTCAATAAAAGATCAACTGCTGCAGCCTAACATGTTGACATTGTATTCTAGGCATTTTCTCATTGAGGATTTTGACACCGGCACAAATCCGTATAATCTGTAAATTTGCTGACACTTTCCTGGCACAACAACTTATCACAGAATCACACAGTGCAGAGGAGGCCCTTCAGCCCATCGAGTCTGCACCGACACATGAGAAACACCTGACCTACCTACCTAATCCCATTTACCAGCACTTGGCCCATAGCCTTGAATGTTATGACGTGCCAAGTGCTCATCCAGGTACTTTTTAAAGGACGTGAGGCAACCCGCCTCCACCAGCCGCCCAGGCAGCGCATTCCAGACCGTCACAACCCTCTGGGTAAAAAAGTTTTTCCTCACATCCCCCCTAAACCTCCTGCTCCTCACCTTGAACTTATGTCCCCTTGTGACTGACCCTTCAACTAAGGGGAACAGCTGCCCCCTATCCACCCTGTCCATGCCCCTCATAATCTTGTACACCTCGATCAGGTCACCCCTCAGTCTTCTCTGCTCCAACAAAAACAACCCAAGTCTATCCAACCTCTCTTCATAACTTAAATGTTTCATCCCAGGCAACATCCTGGTGAATCTCCTCTGCACCACCTCCAGTGCAATCACATCCTTCCTATAATGTGGCGACCAGAACTGCACACAGTACTCCAGCTGTGGCCTCACCAAGGTTCTATACAACTCCAACATGACTTCCCTACTTTTGTAATCTATGCCTTGATTGATAAAGGCAAGTGTCCCATATGCCTTTTTCACCACCCCACTAATGTGTCCCTCTGCCTTCAGAGATCTATGGACACACACGCCAAGGTCCCTTTGTTCCTCAGAACTTCCTAGTGCCATGCCGTTCATTGAATACTACCTTGTCAAATTACTCCTTCCAAAGTGTATCACCTCACATTTTTCAAGGTTAAATTCCATCTGCCCATTTGACCATCTCGTCTATATCTTGCTGTAGCCCAAGACACTCAACCTCACTGTTAACCACCTGGCCAATCTTTGTGTCATCCGCAAACTTACTAATCCTACCCCTCACATAGTCATCTACGTCGTTTATATAAATGACGAATAATAGGGGACCCAGCACAGATCCCTGTGGTATGCCACTGGACACTGGCTTCCAGTCACTAAAGCAGCCTTCTGTCATCACCCTCTGTCTCCTACAACTAAGCCAATTTTGAATCCACCTTATCAAATTACCCTGTATCCCATGTGCATTTGCCTTCCTTATAAGTCTCCCATGTGGAGCCTTGTCAAAGGCTTTGCTGAAATCCATATAAACTACATCAACTGCACTACCCTCATCTACACACCTGGTCACCTCCTCAAAAAATTCAATCAAATTTGTTAGGCATGACCTCCCTCTGACAAAGCCATGCTGACTATCCCTGATCAAACCTTGCCTCTCCAAGTGGAGATAGATTCTCTCCTTCAGAATTTTCTCCAATAGTTTCCATACCACTGACGTGAGACTCACTGGTCTGCAGTTCCCTGGCTTATCTCTACAACCCTTCTTAAATAGCGGAACCACATTAGCTCTTCTCCTCTGGCACCTCCCCCGTGGCCAGAGAGGAATAAAATATTTGGGTCAGAGCCTCTGCGATCTCCTCCCTTGCTTCCCTCAGCAGTCTGGGACACAAATCATCCAGACCTGCAGATTTGTCCACTTTTAAGCCTGCCAACACCTCCAATAACTTGTCACCCACTATATCAATTTGCTCAAGAACCTCGCAGTCTCTCTCCCCGAGTTCGATACCTTCATCCCCATTCTCTTGGGTGAAGACGGATGTGAAGTATTCGTTCAACGCTCTACTGATGTCCTCTGGCTCCACCCATAGATTGCCCCCTTGGTCCCTACTCTTTCCCTGGTTATCCTCTTCCCATTGATATACTTATAGAATATCTTAGTATTTTCCCTACTTTTACCAGCCAGAGCTTTCTCATATCCCCTCTTTGCTCTCCTAATTGCTTTCTTAAGCTCCACCCTGCACTGTCTGTACTCCACTAATGCCTCTGCTGATTTGCTTCCCTTGTACCTGCTAAAAGCCTCTCTTTTCCTTCTCATCGTAACCTGAATATCTCTGGTCTTCCATGGTTCTCTGGGCTTGTTACTCCTTCCTATCACCCTAGCGGGAACATGTTGAGCCTGTACCCTCCCCATTTCCTTTTTGAACACCCCCCACTGCTCCTCTGTAGATTTCCCCACAAGTAACTGTTCCCAGTCTACCTTGGCCAGATCCTGCCTTATTTTACTAAAATCCACTCTCCCCCAAACTAAAACATTTTTTTGCAACTTGTCTATTTCTTTGTCCATAACAAACTTAAACTGTACCATGTTGTGGTCACTATCACTAAAATGCTCGCCCACCACCACCTCAGCCACCTGTCCGGCTTCATTCCCCAGAATTAGGTCCAGCAATGCGCCGTCCCTTGTTGGATCCTCTACATATTGACCTAAAAAGTTCTCCTGTACACATTTCAAGAAATCCACTCCATCCAAGCCCTTAACACTATGTCTATCCCAATTAATGTTGGGAAATCACCTAATATAATTACCCTATTGTTATTGTTTTTACACACCTCCGCGAATTGTGCACATATTTACTCCTCAATTTCCCGCTGACTATCTGGGGTCTATAATAAGCACCTAACAATGTGGCTTTTACTCCTAAGCTCTACCCACAAAGCTTCATTCGATGCCCCCTCCAAGATATCATCTTATATTTATATAGCACCTTTAACAGAATAAAAATCCCAGGGTACTTCACAGGAACATTATAAAACAAAGCAGGACACTGAACCACACAAGATATTAGGAATGATGACCAGAAACTTGGTCAAAGAAATAGGGAGGTGGAGAGGTTTCAGGAGAGAATTCCAGAGCTGACAGCCCAGGCAGCTGGAGGCACAGCCACCAATGGTGGAGCAATCCATATCAGGAATGCTCAAGAAGTTAGAACGAGATGATTATTGCTACCTTGGAGGGTTGCAGAGCTGGAGGAGATTACAGAGATTGGGGGTGGTGGTGGTGAAGCCATGGAGAGATTTGAAAACAAAGATGAGAATTTTAAAATCAAGATGTTGCTTGAACAGGAGCTAATGTAATTCAGCGAGCACAGGGGTGATAGAGGGATCAGGGCTTGGCGTGAATTAGGATACCGATAGCAAAGTTTTATATTACCTCAACTTTACAGCAGGAAGAATGTTGGAGACCAGCCAGGAGTAAGGAGGTCATGTGAAACTTGTATAAGATACTAACTTGGCCTCATCTGGAATACTGTATCCAGTTCTGGGCAACATACTTGAGGAAGGATGTGAAGGCATTGGAGAGAGTACAGAGGAGTTTCACAAGAATGATTCCCGGGATGAAGAACTGTAGCTATGAGGATAGATTGGAGAGGTTGGGATTGTTTTCCTTGGAGAAAAGGAGGCTGAGAGGAGACTTGATAGAGGTATTCAAGATCCTGAGGGGTAAATAGCGAGAAACTGTTCCCACTCAAGCGAACGTCAAGAACTAGAGGGCCCAGATTCAAAATAATTGGCAAAAGGAGTAAATGTGATGTGAGGAAAAATGTTTTCACCCTGAGGGAGGTTGGAGTCTGGGACAAACTTCCTGAAAGGGTGATGGAGGCAGGTTTGATCGAGGCATTCAAAAGGCAATTGGATTGCTACCTGAAAAGAGAGAATGTGCAAAGTTACGGGGATAAGGCAGGGGAGTGGGGCTATATGGAATGTTCTTTCAGAGTCAGTGCAGACTCGATGGGCTGAATGGCCTCCTTCTGCACTGTAAAGATACTGTGTGCGCTTATGAAGAGTCAAGTCTAGAAGTAACAAAGGAATGGATGAGGGTTTCAACAGGGGCAAAGTTATGGAGGTGGAAATAGGCAGTCTTGGTGATGGCCAGAATCTCAAGGCAGGGAGATCTTCATTAATAGTGACCTAAAACGATCCCATGAGCCTCCACTTGTAACCAGACCCCTCTCAAGCTTTGCCATTAAAAACCTTCTGTCTACAAGAATGGAAATGGTTACTTTATCCACCCCAAGACTAGTCCTTCAATCCCACTGGCCTCTAGACTGTCACTTTTTAAAATGCCAAGCACATGTTGACTGGGTTAAGCCTTGTGAAAAATATCTACCAGGCTGCTGAGATATGACCCAGCCAAAGCCAAACAAGTCTCTAATAACCTCTTACAGCTCAAGGGTTATATTTTAACTTTAGTTCTTTAGAAGCAAACATTTTAGGGGAAGGGGGGAGTTTAAAAAAATGCTTAAAATGCCTTTAAATTACCAGAGTGAGGAGGGGCTAATAAAGGCATGATTTGCATACACAACACACACCACATACAAGTCAGAATAAGTACAGGAGATTTGAACAGCTTAATGTTTTAAAACAAGATCTGTGTGATGTGAACATTGCTGTCCCAGCGCATCTCCTGTGTTTATTGGCAGGTACAGGGTTGAACACATTCCAGTACCGGTGAGGTACAGCTAATGGGAGTGAGTAAAGTATCGTTAATAATCAGTGCACTGTACACTAGTCAGAGGAAGTCAGATGGCACAGGATAAATATTCAAGAAATAAAGCACATGAACTTCAGGGTCTCATCAAAACAAATGCACACTTTCACAACTTTACCTCTGGAAGGCTGGAATACAAAGGGTTGGCAGTAATGCAGAGATCTGGTTAGTCTGCATCTGGAGTAACTGTAACAAAAACAGAAATACCTGGAAAAACTCAGCAGGTCTGGCAGCATCGGCGGAGAAGAACTAAGTTGACGTTTCGAGTCCTCATGACCCTTCAACACAACTAAGTAAAAATAGGAGGGGTGAAATATAAGCTGGTTGGACACAGCACCTCAGGAAGGATATACTGACCTTAGAGGCGGAGCTGTGTAGATTCCTCAGAATGATACCAGGGTTAAAAGAGTTAAATTATGAGGACAGGCTGCATAGGCTAGTATTCCCTTGAATTTTAGAAGATAAAGGGCGGTTTTAATTGAGGGGTTTATGAGTGAAGATGATAGTGTTGATAGAAGTAGAGAGAAACTATTTCCTCTGGTGCTGGAGGCCAGGAACAAGGGGAAAAACGTTAAAATTAGATCCAAGCCGTTCAGGGTGATGACAAAAATGCTTCTTTACACGCACAGTGAAACCCTGGAGCTCTCTCCCAACATCAAGTTTTGAAGCTGGGGTGCGGGCGTTGTTGGGGAAGAGGGTTATGGAACGAAGGTGGGTAATGGAGCTAAGACTCAGATCAGCTTTGATCCCACTGAATCGGGGAAACAGGCTCGAGGGGCTGAATAGCCTCCTCCTGTGCCTATGTTCATCATAGGATCTTACACCGCAGAAAGCCATTTGTCCAATCATGCCATGTGTCAAAGAGCTATCCAATTAGTCCCAATTCCTGAAAACCTCCTCCCTTCAAGTATTTATCCAATTCCTTTTTGAAAGTTACTAATAGGTCTGCTTTCACCATACTTTCAGGCAGCACATTCCAAAACGCTGAAAAACAGCTTCCCCACCTCCTCCCCGCTTCTTTTGCCAATTATCTTATTCTTAGTAATTTACTTGACAAGAGTTCACCTGCTGCAATAATAGGGTCTCACCAGGGCTACAGCAACTTAAAAAAATTATTCCTCCCTCTGCACAGAGCCAGAAATATAAATTGCTTCTTGCTCCCTACGATTTCAGAGTCAAATGCACATCCCACAAAAGTCTCCAGCTCATCAGTCGATTTGTAGAGGAAGAGGAAGAAAAAACATGAGGGCAGAACTGCTGAGACCTTGGGTGACCTAAATTGGTCAATTAACACAATGTTGAAAATATGAAAAGATTTAAAAAATAAACTTTATTATCAGCAATTTCTACAGAGACAGAGCAATAGCAGGAACTCCAGTTACAGGCAGTTTCCTAACAGGAAACATTATACCACAAGCAAATGAAGCTTTAAAAACCAATGAATTAAACATACGATAAACTTTACAATTTTTAAGCTTTTTCGATATCAACAGTCCTCTGAAACAGAGCATGTTCAGAGTGTTCTGCAGTTACATTTTAAAGTGCCTTAGACTGATAACCTGAATATTCTTATTAAAAATAGACGGCCATACATTTCTATCATAGATTTGTGCAAAAAAATACAATTTATAATTATATTTGCAGAAGCTCTTTTTGAAACAGTAAACTATGTCTTAATTAATAATACATTTCGATGGTTTATTCACCAGCACACCCTATGCCTCATGTTCCAAATGGAATAATTCAGGATACATTAAAAAGTCTAACAAAATGTTAATTGAATATTCCTTTAGTATTCTCTTGTCATCTACTGGGATTAAGTTCCATACTCAAGCCTAAACAGTAAAAGCCAGGTATTCAACTGCAGAGGGCATCACAATCAAGGCCAATCCTGCTCTCATCTGAGGTCACTGGGTAGTGAGCAGGAGCCTGAGCCATTTGTGGTCCCCTCTCAAGCTTGGGAAACCCAAACTGCAGCCCTGGCTAGGGCCAAACTCGAGCCCCCTGCTTCAGGGCTATAGCCAGCGGGATCTCAGGGATCTTTGATGAAACTGAAAATTCAGAATTTAATAAAGGCCATAGTGAATGTTTAGGATTACCTCTGCTTTCAGAGAGTCTCTTTGGAGTGCTCGTGTTGGAAGAGTCACTAAAACACAGAGAAGGGGCATCACTGCTTTAATGATGTATTCAGGATAGGTTGCCAACTCTAAGTGCAGACTCTGACAATACATCACAATTAAGTACCTAGTTTGGGAAACTGTCCCAAATTTCTCATTACCTTACTCCCACTGAGTTATATCACTGAGACAGCCGCAGTCAGTGCTTATTAAACCATCCTAGTACATCGCAGGCAGTGTTACTCATGATTAGTCAGGTAACAGTGAGTGGATGGGTTTATTCTTTGTCAGTCATGTTAATTTGTTTTGTTGGCATGGCCCTCAGCTTATTCAAAACTGCCTCTCTAACCTATCCTGCTCTGAATCATTCACCTTGACCACCTACATTGGTTTCTGGTCTCCCAATGACCCAGATTTAAAATTCTCAGTATGCGGCTTAAACCCCTTCATGGACACCCACCAAAGTCATTCTAATTTCTGTTCTGGTTTGTAGCATTCTCGCTTGAGCTGGCAGGTTGTGGTACTGAGGGAGTGCTGGACTGCTAGCAATGCCTTCTTTCCGATGAAATGTTAAATCATCGGCCCTCTCAGGGGGCACAAAACATTCATGGACACTACTCAGAGCAAGATGGGAGCTCCCCCAGTGTCCTGGGCCAATATTTAACTCACAAACAACAGTTCCTTGGAGGAGAGGAGATTGAAGGGGGACATGATTGAGGTGTATAAAATTATGAGGGGCATAGATAGGGTAGACAGGAAGGAACTTTCCCCTTTGGTGGAGGGATCAATAACCAGGGGGGCATAGATTTAAGGTAAGGGGCAGGAGGTTTAGTGGGGATGCAAGGAAGAATTTTTTCACCCAGAGGGTGGTGGGAATCTGGAACTCACTGCCTGAAAGGGTGGGTAGAGGCAGAAACCCTCATAACATTTAAGAAGTATTTGGAAGTGCACTTGTAATGCCATGGCATACAAGGCTATGGGCCTAGTGCTGGAAAATGGGATTAGAATAGTTAGGTACTTGTTTAACCAGTGCAGACTTGATGGGCCGAAAGGCCCTTTTCTGTGCTGTAGACCTCTATGACTCCATCACATAGAAATGGTCATTCTCATTGTTATTTGTGGAGCTAGCTTTGTGCAATTTGGTTGCAACATTTCCTACATCACACTAAGTACAGTCCAAAATAAAAGTACTGCACTGCATTAGCTATGGAGGGCTCTGGGCTATCCTGAGGTTGTGAAAGGTGCTCTATGAATGCAGGTTCTTGCGTCGTTTCCCCATCCTCGCTCCTCTGACTTGGTTTGCAATTCATTTTCCACTTCCTGCTGAATGCGACATTAGAGGGTTTGTATAAATGAAAGTTATTATTGGCAACATAAAATGATTGAATCGTATGATTCAACTTGCTTGATTTGTAAAAAGGCACCCGAATTGAAGAGCTCTGTTAAGTATGATAAAGGCTCAAAACTAAAACAGAGGAAGCTGGGAATAAGAAGGGAGTTACCAGAAAGTGTCGTAGAGAAAGAAGGTATCAATAGAAAATTTCTCAGCTTGGACTTAAAAAGGAGACTAGACTGTGTCCCCTAGTTTGAGTCTCTCCCACGAGGGGAAACAGCTTCCCAGTGTCCACCCTGTCAAGGCCCCTCAGGATCTTGTTTCCTTCAATAAGATCAGGATCATTGGCTATCTTCCAGGCTGAGTTAGAAAGATTTTTGATAGGCAAAGGAGTCAAGGGTTATGGGAGGCAGACAGGAAAGTGGAGTTGCAACCACAACCAGATCAGCCATGACCTAATGGAAGGGCAGAGCAGACTCAAAGGGCTGATGGCCTACTCCTGCTCCTAAGTTCCATGGTCCTATGAGGCAGTGAATACAGAATTAGGAGACAAGAGACTGAGGGGTGGGGGACAGGTCAAGACAAGAGTCTTCTGGTCTTTGCTGGTTCCTCATAAGCAATTAAAAGGCAAATTACAGGAGACCAAAGATACTCAATTTAAACCGATGCACAATTGAATCTGTTGGCACGATAACTGAATTGCCGGTAGATCGGGGGTACTTGGGTTATTTTCACTCTAGTGAATCAGGGAATTCAGAGATTGCAAAGTTACAAATAAATCCTTTCATCTAACATTCAAAATTTAGTGTCTGACACTCAAAATTTAATGAAGTCCTTTGGTGAAACGCACATGGCCACTGGTTAGGTCACTTGGCAGAGAAGCTGGTTTGATGTTTAAACTACTCAGCCCTTCATTCTGCTTTGTTCCATGATTTTCTGTCAACAACATCAGACAGGAAAGAAAAAATTATTATTCAAATTGTTTTTCAAGTTATTCAAATTGCACAGCAAGTGCAGGGCAGGAGTGTCCAGTCAGCTCTCCCATTCTTCGGACTGAGTGCCATCATCAGCTTCTTCATCAGAGTCCGGGGATACTTTCTTCATCCGCTTCATTGCTGCTTTGATGCTACGCTCCAAGTCATTGACTGGATCAGTATTCAGAGGCAGGTTAACTCCCACTGTGACTTTCCGCAATTGGACGCCTTTTCGAATTGATGCTAACATGCTTTCACGCAGGTCGCCCGACTTGTCCAGGGATTGCTGCTTTGTCCGATCCACTTTCTTAAGCAAGATTTCACCGCGCTTCAAGGAAGCGAGCACATCATCCATCGTTCCTGCATGGACACATTCAGGGGGAGGGGCATGGAGAGGGAGGACATAGACTCAGTTATAATACAACTGCATTGACTAGCTGCTCACATATACTCAGAGCAGTGCGGCACTTTGCTTAAGAGTTAGTGTCACCTGAGCCCCAAAACAAGACAACAGCCAAAGCAAGGATGTTAAACCATTCACCACTGCTCCACCAAACAAACAAACAGCCACAAGAGTTTTTAGATGTATATTATTCGACGCTGCGATTTCTTTACCTATATTTTCCTTCAGGGACTTCTTTGCTGAATTCTCTGTGGAGAAGACGAGAGGTTGGACCTCATTCTCATCTACCGAAGTGCTCTTGTGGCCCAGGAAAGTACTGGGTGAAGGTGGTAGCAGCGGTGGGGGAAGAGGCAGTGGGGGAGGGGGCGGTGGGGGAGGGGGCGGCGGGGGGATCGTAGGGGGCACCAGAGAAATCCCGTGTGTCTCTGCTTGTCCTGGTGGCACAGCACCTGCCGGAAGGAAGATTTGCACCGGGATATCAACAGGGGCCGGAAGGCTGTTCTTCGCTGCTTTTGAGGTTCTGGTTCGCGGTTGCTTCTTTCTGGCAGAATGATCCATGAGGGACGTTGGCTGTTCAGATACGGAGGGAGCTGGAGTTAGAGATGCGAACTGTTTCTGCAGCCCAAGAGCTTGGCAGCAAGGTTGAAATACAAAATGTGCTGAAGATTTCTGGAATAGAATTTTTTTTAAATCACAAATTCTGCAACTAAATAATGAATCCAAATGTTTCATTTACACTTTAATATAAAAAGCAGAAAGAGTCTGCAATAATGGAGGCTTGTTGCAATGACTTGTGGGTGCCAGGACTTGGATTCCCATCCACAGTGGGTGTGAGGGGACGAGTGTCAGGGGAACAACTCCAGCTGGATAATTACAGCAGAGAATCATCATTACCCCAAACCCTGCAGGGGGCACACAATACACAATAAATAAACAGGCGTCATACTTTAAGAAAGATCTTAAAAGGAGAAAAGACTGATAGAGGTATAGAAGCTTGGCGGGCGGTGGAGGTGAATTCCAATGCTTAGGGCCTAGGCAGCTGAAGGCACGGTTGCCAATGGTGGAGTGATTAAAATCAGGGATGCTCAAGAGGTCAGAATTAGAGGAGCGGAGATATCTGAGGGTTGTGGGGTTGGAGGAGGTTTCAGGGAAGAGAGGGGCAAGACCACGAGGGAATTGAAATCAAGGATGAGGATTTTTAAAAACAAGATGTTGCTTAGCGGAAGCCAATCTAGGTCAGCGAGCACCGGGAAACGGGAATTGCTGCAAGTTTAGACTGAGGCAGCAGAGATTTGAATTACCCCAAGCTTACTGAGGTTAGAATGGAGGAGAGCAGCCAGGAGTGCATTGGAATGGCAAGACTAGGGATGACAAAGGCATGAATGAGGGCTTTAGCAACTCAAGCAGGGACAGAGTTAGGCAATATTATGGAGGTGGAAATAAGCGGTCTTAGCGATGGCACTGAAGTAGTTTGATGCTCATCTCAGTTAAATATAACACCAAGGTTACGAACAATCTACTTCACCTCAGACTGTTGCCAGAGGGATGGAGTCAGTGGCTAGGCAATGGAATGTGTGTTGGGGACTGAGAACAATGGCTTTACATGTGAACATATGAAATAGGAGCAGAAGTAGGCTTTTCGGCCCCTTGACCCTGCTCCGCCTTTCAATAAGATCATGGCTGATCTGTTTGTGTTTCGATTTCCACATTCCCATCTACTTTCGATAGGCATAGGAATCAAAGGTTATCAAGAATCTATCTACTTCTGCCTTCAAAATATTCAATGACCCCGCCTCCACCACCTTCTGAGGCAGAGAGTTCCAAAGTCGGCAGCCCTTTGAGAAAAAATTCTCCTCATCTCTGTCCTAAAAGGGTGACCCCTAATTTTAAAACAGTGCCTCCTAGTTCAGGACTCACCCACAAGAGGTGGGAAAAGAAACATCCTTTCTACATCCACCTTGTCAATACTGTTCAGGATCTTATATATTGCAATTAAGTCACCCCTCACTCTTCTAAACTCCATTGGAAACAAGCCCAGTCTGTGTAACCTTTCCTCATAAGACAACCTGCTCATTCCAGGTATTAATCTAGTAAACATCTCTGAACCCTGTCCAACGCATTTGTATCCTTCCTTAAACAAGGAGGCCAAAACTGCACACAGCATTCGAGATGTGGTCTTACCAGTGCCTTGTATATCTGAAGCATAATATCCTCACTTTAATGTTCAATTCCTCTCATGATAAAGGATAGTATTCCATTAGCCTTCTTAATTACTTGCTGTACCGACATACTAACTTTGTGACGTATGGACTAGAACACCTAGGTCCCTCTGCAGCTATTCTCCAGTTAAGTAATACTCTGCTTTTTTATTCTTCCTGCCAAAGTGAACAACTTCACATTTTCTCACATTATATTCCATCTACCACATTTTTGCCCACTCACTCAACCTATCTACATCTGTCTGCAACCTCCTTAAGTCCTATTCACAACAGTCCTATCTAATTTTGTGTCATTTGGAAATTTAGCTATCATCCCTTTACTCCCCTCACCTAAGTCAATGATATAAATTGTAAAAGTTGAGGCCCCAGCAGAGACCCCTGCGGGACTCCACTCATCACATCACATCAATCAGGAAAAAAAACATTTATGCATACTGTTTTCTGCCAGCCAATCTTCTATCCTCTACATAATGGGCATTTATTTTCCGCAATAATCTTTGATGTGGCACCTTATCAAATGCCTTCTGGAAATCCAAGTACACCACATCTACAGGCTCCCCTGTGTCCACACTGCATGTTTCTCCTTCAAAGAACTCCAATAAATTCATTAAACATGATTTCCCTTTCACAAAACCATGCTGCCTCTTCCTGATTACCTCAGGTTTCTCTAAATGCCCAGCTATAATCTCCTTAATGATCGGCTCTAACACCTTCCACACGACAGACGTCAAGTTAACTAGCCTATAATTTCCTGTTTTCTGCCCCCCTCCCTTCTTGAATAGAGGGACTATATTTGCTGCTTTACAGTTTGATGGAACCTTTCCAGAATTTAGGGAATTTTGGAAAATTAACACCAATACATCTACTACCTCATCAGCCACCTCTTTTAAGATCCTAGGATGAAGTCCATCAGGACCCGGAGACTTGTCAGCCCGCAGCTCCATCACTGTGCTCAGTACCGTTTCCTTAGTGATTGTAATTTCACCAAATTCCCCTCTCCCTTCCACCTCCTGATTTATAGCTGTTGCTGCAATGTTTTTTGTATCCTTTATAGTGAAGGTAGAAGCAAAATATTTGTTCATTTCATCTGCCATTTCCTTATTATCTACTAACTCCCCACTGTCACTCTCTAGAGGACCAACATTCACTTTACTTACTCGTTTCCTTTTTAAATACCTGTAGAAACTCTTGCTATCAGATTTTACATTTCTAGCTAGCTTCCTCTCATTCTCCAATTTCTTACCCCTGACTAACCCATTAGTCATTTTCTGTCGTTCTTTATATTCTGACCAATTATCTGGCCTGTCCCTCATCTTCGCACCGTTAAATGCTTTTTCCTTAAGTTTGATGTTTTCCTTAACTTTAGTTAACCACGGACGGTGGGTCCTTCCTTTAGAATTTTTCTTTATAGTGGGAATATAATTATTTTGAAATATCCCCTTAAATGTCTGCCACTGCTTCTCTATTGATCTATCCCCTAGCCTAGTATCCCAGTTCACTTCAGCTAGCTCAGCTTTCATGCCCACATAGTTGCCCTCATTTAAGTTTAAGATACTAGTCTTAGACCCACTCTTTTCCCTTTCAAATAGGATGTAAAATCCAATCATATTGTGGTCACTGCCACCTTGGGATACCTTCACTCTGAGATGTCGTTGATTAATCCTGTCACATTACACAATACCAGGTCTAATATAACCTGCTCTCTGGCTGTTTCCAGAACTTGCTGCTCTAAGAAACTCTCTCAAAAGCATTCTATGAACTCATCGAGCCTACTACTGCCAATCTGATTTTTCCAGTTTATATGTAGATTAAAATCACCCATGATTATTGCTGTCCCTTTATCACAAGCACACAATATTTCTTCTTGTATATTTTGTCCTACATTGTGGTTACTGTTGGGGACCTGTAGACCACTCCCAGTAGTGACTTCTGTCCCCTACTATTCCTCATCTCCATCCAAACCAATTCTACATCCTGATCCCCTGGACCAAGGTCATCTCCAACTATAGCCATCCTTGATCAACAGTGCTACCCCTCCACCTTTACCTAGTTTCCTATTCTTCTTGACTATCATATACCTCTCAATATTCAGGACCCAATCCTTGTCATCTTGCAGCCACGTCTCTGCAATGGCTATCAGATCATATTTAATTACTTCAATGTGTGCTGTCATTTCATTTACTTTGTTACGAATACTACGTGCATTCAGATACAGAACCTTTAGTTTTGTCTTTTTGTTATCTTTGTAATATCTAGTCTTGTCTATGGTGCATTCTTCTCTCTGTCCCTTCCTATTCTATGGCCCTCATTTCCTATGTTACTATATCTCCTGCCTCGAATCTACCCCTTGATTTGCCACATCTACCCAAGCTTGATCCCTCACCCCCCCTTGTTTAGTTTAAAGCCCTCTCTACTTCCCTAGTTGTGTTTCGCAAGAACCCTCGTCCCAGCATGGTCCAGGTGTAGGCCGCCCCAACAGTACGCCCTTCACTTTCCCCAGTACAGGTGCCAGTGTCCCACAAACTGGAATCCACTTTTCCCACAACAGTCTTTGAGCCTTGCTTTCATCTCTCTAATCTTATTTACCTATGGCAATTTGCATGAGGCTCAGGTAATAATCCAGAGACTAATACCTGAATGGCTTTAAATTGAGAGAGGGGAATGTACAATGAGACCTGGGTGTCCTCGTACACCAGTCGCTGAAGGTAAGCATGCAGGTGCAGCAGGCGGTAAAGAAGGCAAATGGTATGTTGGCCTTCATAGCCTGAGGATTCGAGTACAGGAGCAGGGATGTCTTGCTGCAATTATACAGGGCCTTGGTGACCACACCTGGAATATTGTGTGCAGTTTTGGTCTCCTTATCTGAGGAAGGATGTACTTGCTATAGAGGGAGTGCAGCGAAGGTTTACCAGGCTGATTCCTGGGATGGCGGGACTGACATATGAGGAGAGATTGAGTCGGTTAGAATTATATTTGCTGGAGTTCAGAAGAACGAGGGGGGATCTCATAGAAACCTATAAAATTCTAACAGGACTAGACAGAGTAGATGCAGGAAGGATGTTCCCGATGGTGGGGGAGTCCAGAACCAGGTGTCACAGTCTGAGGATACGGGGTAGACCAGTTAGGACTGAGATGAGGAGAAATTTCTTCACCCAGAGAGTGGTGAGCCTGTGGAATTTGCTACCACAGAAAGTAGTTGAGGCCAAAACATTGTATGTTTTCAAGAAGGAGTTAGATATAGCTCTTGGGGCGAAAAGGGTCAAAGGGTATGGGGAGAAAGCGGGAGCAGGCTATTGAGTTGGATGATCAGCCATGATCATAATGAATGGCGGAGCAGGCTCCTAGTTTCTATGTCCCTATTACCTTTGAGGTTCTGCTTCTTAATCTGGTGCCAAGCTTCTCACGCCGACTATACAGAGTCTCCTTTCTTCTCCTGCCTACGCTTTGGTCTTCCAATACTTGGTTGGAGAAAATTTCTGTTCACCCAGCACTGGATGCCAGACAAGCAGTCTGACAATTTTGAGAGAGTGGGGGCATGACAGAAATGGTAGTGAGGTAGTGGGTAGCGCTGGTGAAGCCAGTGGGCACACAGAAACTAATGCTGTGCTTTCGGATGAGCTCACTGAGGGGCAGCACGGGAATGAGAAGTAGGTGACCAAAGATCCTTGGGAAACAAAGGTAGGGGAGGGAGGGGAAGGTAGGGGAGGGGAGCAACGAACCTGCGCTCCGAATTTCCTCTACCCAAAACCACAGCTGAGGACAAGAACCTAACATTAGGGGAACAGATCCTGGAACGCGCAAGTCTTGCTGGCATGGAGCGGACACATAGCCCCCAGCACAGTATTCCAAAACATCTCCCAGATTGGAAAACTAGGTTTAAAAATGAGAAATCAGGACAGCAGGGATCAATCTCTACCTCCTTAAATGTACGGAGTCTGTGTAAAGTCTTCTGCCGCTCCTGGGTGACCCATTCCCTTCGCCTTTTGTCTTCTTCCTTTTTCTGGTCGCGTTTCTGTGTAAACACAGCTTCATAGAGTGAGTCTGAATGAAAGATCTCCCCGCTCCATTCCTTACATGCTAATGCTTTGTGATCACTCACCATCTGGATATTGTGGTGTTGCCGGACACGTTCCTGGTTTCCTCGTTCCTGCTGCTGCTTTGCTTTTTGAGATTCCTCACACTGATCCTATTAACAAGGAAGTGCGGTTAGATTCTGTGCGTGAAGATGGAATCCAACAATTTAACTTTCTAGACAATATCTCTTATGAAGCCTTCCTAATTTTTCTAATTCTCAACCGTAGAAGTTGAATCGAGGTTAATAAATTTGCAGAAACTACATGGAGAGGATTATATGAAAATGACGCTGAGAGTTCCACATGGGCAGATACGCAAAGTGGTTTTTTTTTTGCAGTTCTCTATGATCTGCTCCACTGTCTTAGTTAATTCTGACCTGGAGCTAACCTGAAACTAACTGCTGAACACAACCATCCCCACAGCTATACTGCTTGTATGGGTGGTAGAACATTGTTTCCTGGAGGATACCTTCCCAATCTAAAAACAGAGATCTCATCAGGTAGACATAACATTCCATCTAGATCCTCCCTACACAGCATTAGAGAATATCAAAGTAATGCAAATACAGGAGGGGAGCCTCTGCAAAGTAGCTAGAACAACAGCTATGACCAATCTATCAAAGGAGTTCACACTGCTGAATGAAGACAGAAATCTTTGGTAAATAAGTGATGATTACTCAATTTGTAGCCTTAAACATGTTAATTGGAGCTGGATTGTTTCCTTGCAATATCTCAAATATGAAACCTCAAATGTGGCACTTTCCCTGTAAGACACTAGCAGATTAGGATTATTGAAACATCCAAGATTTTGAGAGGGTTTGACAGGGCAGATGCTGAGGGGCTGTTTCCTCTTGTGTGAGAATCTAGAACCAGGGGGTACAGTTTCAAAATAAAAGGGTCTCCTATTTAAGACAGAGATGAGGAGGAATTTCTTCTACAAGGGGATCATTAACCTTTGGAATTCTCTTCCCTAGAGAGCAGTGGAGGTTGGGTCATTGAATATATTCAAGGCTGAAGTGGATATTTTTTGATTGACAAGGGAGTCAAGAGTAATGGGGAACAGGCAGGAAAGTGGAATTAAAGCTACAATCAGATCAGCCATGATTTTATTGAATGACAGAGCTGGCTCGATGGGCTGAATGGCCTACGCCTGCTCCTAATTCTTATGTTCTAAAATGTAATCAACAATCGATTTGGGGATGGATTAATCACTGGTTCTTAGGCCATAGAAGACTAGCAACTATTGAGGCTGCTCTGTGCAAAAAAGTCAACAATTTAGAGGCCAAAGGCACTCACATAGTTTAAGTGATGTTCTATATCTGACTTTGTACCAGTCAAATCCGGTGATGAGGGCAACGTTTTTACCCCAATGAAGTGGGGATGAAAGCTCCAGTGTGTCCTTGGCTGGAACTGGTCAGAGTGCAACCACAACGAGCTGATCCACCAAAAATAAGGCAGTTTCCTCACACCAGAGACAACCACAATTAACTAGGTCAAACAGTGGGTGAAGTCACATTCCAGTTGCACACTGACAAGGTAGACTGGCTGAACAAAAGTCACGTGACAGAAAATCTTTGCTGTTAAGCTTTGTGAAATTACAATTTTGGGTGCTGCATAGCTGTGAAAAGTAGAGGGGATCTAATTATTTAAACAAAACAACACACTACAGTTAAGGTGGATTTCACTAATTACCCGCTTATTTCTCAAATAGGATCGGCGTGCACCAATTCGACCTCGCTTAGTCTCCAGCTGGTGAGCCTTGCGCCACAACTTTTTAATCTCTACTGAACGAGTGTCATGTACCAGCCCCAGTTCATCAGTGGTCTGAAGCTGCTCAGGGTCTTCACAGGTGTCATAATAAATCACCTCCTCCTCTTTTTCTAGAATCAAGAATAGTGAAGTTTCTGTTAGGTGGATGAAAATTAGATGGGATTATCTTTCCATCTCAATCTGGGTACATTGTAAACCCACTGTTATATTTTTGTGCCTTTTTGCTCATTATTTCTGGGTTTGTGTTTCTCACTCGCAGTTCTGACCCCTGGCTGCCTATGTGCTCCAGTCTGTTTGATATTTAGATAGGTTGGTAGCATCCCCTGGATAACAACATGGAATCTTCCTTTAGATCGCTTCAGCTACTGATTCTACTCAGTGTCGCCACAACACACTCCCTACCTTTAGGGAATCCTGAAATGACAATACATTGAACCTGGCTTCAGGTTTTTCAATCACCGGACAAATTGATTGAAAAGTGAAATGAACAAATGGATAAATAACAGAAACAAATATTTTCAGTAGCTACAAAACTTCCCCAATTCCTCACGGTGGCAGAGAACACCCCAGAACTCTCTGCTAAACTGAACACTTCACACAGCCAGTCTTAGGCAGTGAACCTTTACCGCTGCTCCCAGACCTGTTGAGTAGTGTCAGCACTTTGTTTTTATTTTAGACAAATATGTATTTAGTTCAAAATATTTACTGTAAAAATAAAAAATAAATCTACGGTTATGAGCAGTATGCAATATGCTGGAAAATTTCCAGGTTATTGAATATGATTCCTCACCTTCCCATGGAAGGATGTGAACTGACCTCTGCTTTGCTAGTTCAGTATCAGTAGGAATGCATCGAGCGAAACTTTGAAAGGAGTTACGTTGCAGAGTTACAACACTGCTTACAGGCATCAACCAGCCAATGGGTTCACAGTCAATTTCCAAAAGATAAAATCAGAATTGTCAAAAGGTTGGTCAGAGCGATGAGGGAGGTTGGATAAGATCTAGTTAGTAAATTACATATAGACACCAGTGTAACATCAATCCCATTCTGCCTCTGTTAGATCAGTGAGCACTGAATGACTGACACCACTGTCTGCGGTCAGAAAGAGAATGAAGGCTGATGCTCTGAGATATCATTCTTTGGACAGAGGATCTGTCTACCCATTCTGTAGTTAACACTGACTATGAAAATCCACTGACATTATTCCCAATGTCTGGGCCAACCGTCCCGTTGCAAACGCCAAAAGCAGAGCAGAATAACAGGCTGCAGTGTGGGCAAATAACAGCCGCTCGTTTTCCTAGTGGTCAGTCTATTTCAGAACAATTCAGCAGATGAATGAGACATTGCTGAGAGATGTTGCAACATTATACAAAGCCAAACACTACTTCTGCCCTAAGGCAGCTGGCAAATTTTGGCACATCAATTCCTACCCCATCCCAGTATTAGTGGCAGCCATCTCAGGGGGAGACAGTGGTGTAGTGGTAATGTCATGGGACTAGTAATCCAGAGGCCCAGGCTAATGCCTGGGAGACATTGGTTCAAATTTAAATTCTAGTAATAAATTTGGAATTGAAAGCTAGTCCCATGAAACTATCATTGATTGTTATAAAAGCCCATCTGTTATAGAAGCCTTAACCTGGTCTGATCTACATACCCACAATGTGGTTGACTCTTAACAGCTTTCAATAAAGGGCAATCAGGGATGGGCAATAAATGCTGGCAGTGCCAGTGAAGCCCACATCCCATCAACGAGTAAAGAAAATTTGTTAATGGGAGAGTGGGTTAGTCAGAATAAACCAACACAAACAGGGATACCGAGCAGGTAGCTGCTCACCTCTGATCTGTCGACGAATGGTGTCCAACTGTGCGAAAAGGAGCAGCTCCTCATGCTTCAACATTTCCAGCTGAATATTGTACAGTTCCAGTTGTGTTTCATAATACTGTGTTTCTAGCTCATCCACCATCTCCAACGCTTCCTTGGTATCAAGATGTTCCATCTAAAATTAAAGGAAGAGTTTTATGGGAATTGTTTCACACCGACAGAGAAAAATAAATGAATGCAACAGCAGGTGTTACCTTGTGCTGAATCTCTGCCTTCCTGCGATTGAGGCAAAGTTCTTTTGTCCTTGTGTGTTGCAGGGTTTCTTTTGCAAACATGAACTTCAGTTTCTCCAGTCTGGGTGCTACACTGGCCCAGGCAGCTTTGCCAAAACGATTTCGATCTTCCTCCATCTGTTTCTGCATGGCTACAGGGTATGTGAGAAACATCAGCTAACAGCGTTTTATTGTGAACACATTCATAAATCTCCTACCGAGTACTTGGCCCTTGCTCGGTGTCAGATTTTAAGGGATGTTACTGCGATTGTACAAAGTATAGTCACTCCCCACACCAGACACATAAGCAAAGGTGTATAGTGAGGTCCGAGTGTTCCTCCTACTCTGTGTCTGGGACATCGGTTGCTGGACATACGTTAGCTCATTAATGCACCTACAATATGTGCTTGTCGCCTTTGTTGGGGTCAAGTAATTGTGCCAGTAGAGTTCATAAAACAACACAATAATGACAAGTCACATTTTTAAAATAACTGAGAACAATCACAGGCAGTTCATCAGGTTACCATCTATGCCCAATATTCTGTATAAAGCACATGATACACTTGTCCTCCAGTAACTGTACACAGCAAAAGACCCGATGTCCAGAAAATGGAACAACCCTCCCCGCAAAGTCCTTGTTGCATCATCCACCCAGTGCTCACCTGAACCAGGCTCCCTCCTCCCAGTGTACACCAGCCACGTTTACTGTTATAAAATCACTAAGGTCACATGGAAACAAATGTCTTCATCATCTAATATTGTAAATCAGAGGTTGCTTCTCTGTTTTGACTCTGATCAGATTTACCTGTCAGCGCTTTCACAGTCTCTTTAAAGTAATCCACTGTTATGTCCTGGATCGAGTAAATCGCTTCCTGCATCCGCCTGTTCCATTCCTCCACGTCTTTCTGCAAGCTTTGAATTCTCCTCGGCCCCAGCTCGTCAAACTCCAAAGATTTCTGCAATGTCGAAAGAGCCAGTCACCTTTTAGATAAAGTCACGGGATGGAGTCAGTGGGAATCTGAATTCAAATAACGATTGTTAGGTGTGGTGCTGGAGAGGAGGAGGAGGAGGAGGAGTGGTAGTGGGTGGGGACAATCTGAGAGCTACAGCCATTACTGTGATATAAACACAAAGTAAAGTTCACATGGACAATCAACACTAGAAAAGGGAGGTACCACAGCACAGACTAAACCAATCTCAATACACAGTGGCAGGGAGTGTGAGAATGTGCGCAGAATGTAGCTAGCTGTAACTGTCGAGACTCTAAGATAAGTACAATTGTATTGTTGAAGTGAGAGCGAGTGGAACTCAGTGGCACAGAGCGAAATCTCCTCAGGCACAGGTTTCTAGCATCAGATTATCAGCTGTGAATTTTTCTCAAAACAAAATCAGCACTCATCTTGATCAATTGGTTAAGAAAATAATTTTGTAATGGATTAAAATTTGGGATTCCCACACCCCCCCCAATGTTTCTATTTCTGAAGAGGAATTGCATCTCCCTGGGCAACGAGTCCCACGCTTCCCCCATCCCAGCAAATCCACCCACCACCACCCCCCCATGCCTCAGTCTCAGGATAAGGGGCTGTTCCTGAGGATTGAGATAAGGAAAAATTTCTTCACTCAAAGGATTGTGAATCTTTGGAATTCTCTACCCCAGAGGGTTGTGGATGCTCCATCATTGAATACAGTTAAGGCTGGGTAGACAGATTTTTGGTCTCAGGGAATTAAGGGATATGTGGAGAAGGCAAAAATAATGGAGTTGAAGCCCAAGATCAGCCATGATCGTATTGAAGGGCGGAGCAGGTTCAATGGGCCGTGTGGTCGACTCCTGCTCCTAATTTGTGTTTGATCGCTCCTACTGATTAAAGACATTCCTAATCTTAAAAATTATACAGTAAGGAAGAAGAAACTACAACTGAATGGATTGACTTACCAAGGCCTCTTGTTTACAGAGCGAGGCAAACTCTCTCATGTCCCGGAAAGGCTGGAGTAAGTACTGGTAGAACTGTGTGGCCCCAGTGACCAGTTCTTGGTAGGCCTCATCTTCTTCTTGGTAGATGGTTTTCAAGGTTACCAAATCTTTAGCAGCTCTGTGCTGGTGCAGGATCTGAAAGAGACAAGAAATGTACATTTGTTAACAGAGAGAATCACTAGTGGACCAGAGTCACTGCTCCTTAACACAACCCAAAGGGCAGTGGCATCACGGAGTACCTTAAATACTAAGGCTTCAAAAATTCTCTAAGAAAGACCCTATTTGGGGGGGAGATGGTGGTGGTGCAGCTGGGGAGTAAGTAGCACCTGGCCGGAGTGGGGGAGGGGGTGTAGATTTGTACAGTGTTTTGGAGGGTGTCAGCAGCAGATGATGTTAGGGAGATGGATGTAGGCAGTTTTGGTGAAAATAGAAGCTCAGGTCAGGGTCAATAGGGCAGCAATGGGAAGAGTCTGGTTTCTTGTACCAATTGGTTAACAGCCAGGTGTAGAGTAGATTCTCTAACAAGGGTCTAATGCTATGAGTAGATATTATTTTATATTAATAATATCACTAGTGTTATATCAGAGCAGTTGGTAAAGCCCAGTTATTTAAAAAAATCCTGGAGGGAAACTTTAAACAACTATCATAACCTATAATTTTGTGTGTTATGTTTGAGATGCAACTCTAAATTCAGGAATCAGACCACCAGTTCGAGGTTTTACATTGAACTAAATGGAACATTTTATTAATTTGCACAGGTTAAAATACATATACACATGGCTACAAATTACTACTATCATAACTTATAACAAATTTCCAAACTAATCTCCATTAAGGCAACAGCAACCCATAGACTAAACCAGACATGAGGCAAAGCATTTTCATCTCACAAATTCAAAATGAGGTTCTTTTCACTTTGGTTCCTGTGGAAACAGTTGGAGGCTCACAGCTGCTTTGATCTCACATTGCCTCTGCCCTGCGCACACAAAACTGAAGTTATACCTAGCATCTGTCTGTGACATCTTTTGATTATCTGCTCCTATCACTGCTTGCTTGTCCCTACTACCACCCCCCCCACTTCCCCCCAACTTCACCCCCCACCTTAAACCAGCTTATATTTCACCCCTCTCCTAACTTTACTCAGTTCTGCTGAAGGGTCATGAGAACTCGAAACATCAACTCTTTTCTTCTCCGCCGATGCTGCCAGACCTGCTGAGTTTTTCCAGGTAATTCTGCTTTTGTTTTATACCTAGCATCGCTCATTGAACGTAAATTCTCTTTGTATCACCAGCCTCATTGAACTCCCCCTTTTAACAATAAAACCCCTTTCATAGCACCAATTTTATTAGTAATATAAACATATTGCTTGGCATCTGCTAGCTAGTTTTCTGTGGTAGTTTTCACCCCACTTCTTAGAATGCATTTGCATTTTTTGAAAGCGCACTCTATCTCTCTTACATATCAAAACTAGTACACAAAGCAGCCAGACTAGCTGGCTTTAATCCAATTAAGACACACCCACAGACTAAACCTTTATTTTAAAAGAAAAATATTTTCCAATAATATATACATTAATAGCTTCACGATACTAGGGGCTGGGTCATTGAATATTTTAAAGGCAGAGTTAGATAGATTCTTGATTGACAAGGTTAAAGGGGGTGGACAGGAAAGTGGAGTTGAGGCACAATCAGATCAGCCATAATCTTATCAGATGGCGGAACAGGCTCAAGGGCCGAGTCCTCCTCCTAACTCGTATTTACAGATATATATATATGTGTATGTACTAGAGAAGGATTGGCAGGTGACACATGCTGACAATGTAAAACTCCACCCAGCACATAGCCTGAAAGTATTAAAAAGTTGTGATGTTTGTTGGCAGAAATTGCGAGTCTGGTTTGCTCTCAGTTATTGTATAGAGACTGGATAGAATAGGATTGTTTTCCTTAGAGCAGAGAAGATTAGGTGGGGGGGACCTGATAGAGGTCTATAAAATTATGAGGGGCATAGGTAGGGTAGATAGGAAGAAACTTTTCCCTTTAGTGGAGGTGTCAATAACCAGGTGACACAGATTTGAGGCAAGGGGCATGAGGTTTACAGGGGATTTGAGGAAAAAAATTTTCACCCAGAGGGAACTCACTGCCTGAGGGGATGTTAGAGGCAGGAACCCTCATGACATTTAAGAAGTATTTAGATGAACATTTGAAACGCCATAGCATACAGGGCTACGGGCCGAGTGCTGGAAAATGAGATTAGAATAGATAAGGGCTTGTTGACCGGCACAGACACGATGGGCCTGTTTCTGTGCTGTAAACTCTGAACTGAAAGTGAAAGTGAAGGTGGAGGTGAGGAAGGAGAAGAATCAACTCAGGATGTTTTGTTTACAGTTTTATCATCATCCTTTGCACTATCCTGGTAACCCCCTCACCTCCTCAGCCTCTCCCCCGCCCCCTCAGCCTCTCCCCCACCTCCCTCAGCCTCCCCCCGCCCCCTCACCTCCCTCAGCCTCTCCCCTACGCCCTCACCTCCTCAGCCTCTCCCCCGCCCCCTCACCTCTACCCCCTCACCCTCTCCCCCGCCCCCTCACCTCTACCCCCTCACCCTCTCCCCCGCCCCCTCACCTCCCTCACCCTCTCCCCCGCCCCCTCACCTCCCCACACCCTCTCCCCGCCCCCTCACCCTCCCACCCTCTCCCCCGCCCCCTCACCTCCCTCACCCTCTCCCCGCCCCCTCACCTCCCTCACCCTCTCCCCCGCCCCCTCACCTCCCTCACCCTCTCCCCCGCCCCCTCACCTCCCTCACCCTCTCCCCCGCCCCCTCACCTCCCTCACCCTCTCCCCCGCCCCCTCACCTCCCTCTCCCCCGCCCCCTCACCTCCCTCTCCCCGCCCCCTCACCTCCCTCCCCCTACCCCTCACCTCCCTCTCCCCCGCCCCCTCACCACTCTCACATCCCCCGCCCCTCACCTCCCTC
>NW_027597649.1:0-71250 GCF_964194155.1 Cetorhinus maximus
TCCTTTGCTTCTAATTGAAGTCTTTTCAGTTCCTTCACTTGTTCAAATTCAAGCAGTTTCTTTTGTAACTGAAGTCTCACTATCTCCAGCTGTGACTCACTAGTGTCAGGTTTCAATTCCAACTGTAGATGCGGTGCTATACTTTTAATTATATCTGATTTCTTAGCACCTTTAGGTAACTCCAATTTTAACTTCTCTGCCAACTCTGTTAACTTACTTTTGGTTATTTTCTCCAGCCCAATCAGAGTTATCTCTTCTACTCCCAGGCAAGTCTTAGCAATGGCCAATGCCATCTTGCAGCCTCGCCACTTCCAAAGTACCTCATCAACTCCTGAATTCAAAGTGCCTCTTGTATCCATAACCTTAAGATTCACCAATTCCAAATCAATCAAGGAATTAGAAATATTTTATCCCATTAGAGCCCCCAGTTGTTATCTCCCAGCAGTTGGTAAAGCTGAGTTATTTAAAAATCCCAGAGGGAAACTTTAAACAACTGTCATAACCTATATTTTTAAGCGGTATGTTTGAGATGCAGCTCTAAATTCAGGAATCAGACCACCAGTTCTCGAGAGGTTTTATAGCAACTTACAAGAGACATTTATTAATTTACACAAGTTATACATACACACATGGCTACAAATTGTTACTATCATAACTTTTAACTAATTCTCAAACTAATCTCCACTAAGGCAGCAACAACCTATAGGCTTTAGGCAGACACCAGGCAAAGCATTTTCACCTTACAAATTCAAAATGAGATTCCTTTCACTTTGGTTCCTTTTCAGATACAGTGGTAGGTTTACAGGCTTTGATCTTACACTGCCTCTGCCCTGCACATACATAACTGTTATCGGTTATACCCAGCACATCTCATTGAATGTAAATTCTCATTGTATTACCAGTCTCTTTGAACTCCACCTCTTCTAACAATAAAACCCCTTTCATAGTACCAATTTTATTAGTAATATAAACACTTCTTGGTCTTTGCTAGCTAGGTGCCAGATTTCACTCCCCTTCTTGAATGCTCTGTTCAACAAAATGCAAATGCAATCTACCTCTCTTACATCTCAAAACTAATATACATCAAAGCATCCAGACTAGCTGGTTTTAATTCAATTGAGACACACCCACAAACTAAACCCCTATTTTAAAAGAAAAATAATTTCCAATAATATTATATACATCAATAGCTTCATGACCGACCTCAGCTTTTCACAATCGATATCAATGATTTGGATGTGGGGACCGAATGTAATATTTCCAAGTTTGCAGATGACACAAAGCTAGGTGGGAATGTGTGTCATGAGGAAGATGCAATGTGGCTTCAAGAGGATTTGGACAGATGTAGTGAGTGGCTAAGAATATGGCACATGGAATATAATGTGGAAAACTGAGAGGTTATTCACTTTGGTAGGAGGAACAGATGCACAGAGTATTTCTTAAATGGTAAGAGATTAGAAATTGTAGATGTTTAAAAGGACCTGGATGTCCTCGACAAAAAGTCACTGAAAGCTAAAATGCAGGCGCAGCAAGAAATTCGAAAGGCTAATGGTATGTTGCCTTTATCGCAAGAGGATTTGAGTCCAGGAGGAGTGAAGTCTTGCTTCAAATGTATAGGATCTTGGTTAGACAACACCTGGAGTACTGTATGCAGTTTTGGTCCCCTTACCTTAGAAAGGATATTATTGCCATAGAGGGAGTGCAATGTAGGTTAACCAGACTTGTTCCTCAGATGGCAGGACTGTCCTATGAAGAGAGATTGGGGAAACTGGGCCTGTATTCTCTAGAATTTCGAAGAATGAGAGGTGATCTCATTGAAACTAACAAAATACTTAAAAAGGAATAGACAGGGTAGATGCAGGTAAGATGTTTCCCCTGGTTGAGGAGTGCAGAATCAGGGGACACAATTTCAAAATAAGGGGGAAGCCATTTAAAACCTAGATGAGGAGATTTTGTTTTTACTCAGATGTTTGAGAGTCTTTGGAATTCTCTACCCCAGAGGGCTGTGGAAGCTAAATCGTTGAGTATGTTTAAAACAGAGATTGACAGATTTCTAAATGCAAATGATGTAAGTAGATATGGGGATAGTGTGGGAAAAAGGAATTGAAAGTGGATGATCAGCCATGATCATATTGAATGGCAGAGCAGGCTCGATAGGCTGAATGGGCTATCCTGCTGCTATGTTCCTACATGAGATTGGAGTGAGCTGAAGGTCGACTTACCCTGGCGCAGCGGATGAGATCATTCATCCTCTTCCTGCATTGGATGGCATTTCTCGGGCAGTTGCCCAATACACTGACTGCCCTTGCAATGGCCTCTCAAGCCAGCAAGATGAGGTTGGTGGGCTTCCTCGAGCCATCCTTGTGGTAGAGCATATCCTGGTGTTGCTGCATCATTGATGAGCTCCTCCAGGGAATTATTGTTAAAATTCGGAGCAGCTCTCTTCTTTGATACAGCCATTTCGAGGCGTCTTCTGCTCAAAGATGGGTTTCAGAGAGTGAGAGTGGTTTTTAAATATGGCCCTGTTAGGTGACAGCGGGATGGGCGAATTAATTCCCGACCTGCCACGCTATTCGGAAAGAAACTCGCCTATGCATAATTAATGAGTTTCCGAGCACGAAATCGGGTGTGATTTCCTGCCACGTCACCCAGCGGGAAATGTGCCACAGAACCCGCCCACCATGGCACTTTGTCACAAAAATGGAAAATTCCGATGAAAGGGCAACCAAAAAGTTGATAAAAAGGGAGAAAAATAGAATGAGAGTAGCCAGTAATATAAGAACAGATTGAAAGAGCTTTCTATATAAAAAGGATGAGAGTAGCTAAAGCTAATGTTGGTCTGTTAGAATCAGAGACAGGAGAAATTATCATGGGGAATGAGGAAATGGCAGAGGCATTGAGCAAATATTTTGTGTCCGTCTTCACAGTAGAAGACACAAGTTCTATTCCAGAAATAGATGATAAACTAGGGCTAAAAAAGGTGAGGAAATTAGGGAAATTAATATCAACTGAGGAAAAGTATTGGAGAAAATCAAGGGACCAAAATGTGACAAATCCCCGGGGCCTGATGGCCTACACCCTAGCATTCTAAAGGAGATAGCTGCAGAGATAGTGGATGCACTGACTATAATTTTGCAGAATTCATTGGATTCAGGAAAAGTCTCATCAGATTGGAAGTTGGCAAATGTTACTCTGCTTTTCAAAAAAGGAAGGAGAGAAAACAGGGGACTACAGGCCAGTTACCCTAACATTAGTTGTTGGGAAAATGCTGGAATCTATTATTAATGAAGTGATAAGAATACCCTTGGAAAAGCATGGTATGATTAGAACAAGTGAACATGGTTTTACTAAAGGGAAATCCTGTTGAACAAATTAATTGGAGTTTTTGAGGACATAACTAGTAACGTAGATAAAGGGGAACTAGTAGATGTAGTATACCTGGATTTCCAAATGATTTTCAATAAGGTGCCACACAAATAGGCAAGATAAATAATAATAGGCAAGGTAATTATGCATGGAGTTGGAGGTAATATATTAGCATAGATAGAGAATTGGTTAACAGGTAGGAAGCAGAAAGTGGGTATAAGTTGGCAGATAGTGAATAGTGGAGTACCACAAGGGTCAGTGCTGGGATCTCAGCTACTTACAATCTTAGATGATGAGACGAAGAGTAACGTATCTAAGTTTGCTCATGATACAAACCTAGATGGAAAGGTAAGCTGTGGGGAGGACATAGAGAGGCTGCAAAGCAATATAGACAGATTAAGCCGACAGATGGATTACAATGTAGAGAAGTGTGAAATTAGTCACTTTGGTTGAAAAAATAGAAGAGCTGAATATTTTTTAAAAAGTGAGAAATTTGTAAGCGTGGATGTTCAAAGAAGCTCGTACAAGGAATGTAAAAAGTTAACATACAGGTGCAACATGCAATTAGGAATAGCATGTTAGCCTTTATTGCAAGGATTGGTGTACAGGAATAAAGAAGTCTTGATAGAGTTGTACATGGTTTTGGTGAGACCACACCTGGAGTAGTGTGTGCAATTTCGGTCTCTGCATTTAAGAAAAGATACACTTGCATTGGAGGCAGTACAATGATGCTTCACTAGATTGGTCCCTGGGATGAGGGGGTTGTCCTATGTGGGATGCTGAGAAAATTGGGTCTATTTTCTCTGGCGTTTAGAAGAACGAGAGGCGATCTCATGGAAGCATATAAGATTCTGAAAGGACTTGATAGGGTAGACGCTGAGAGATTGTTTCTGCTGGTCGGGGAATGTAAACTGCTGGGGCACAGTCTCAGGATAAGGGGCTAATCATTTAGGACTGAGATGAGGGGAAATTACTTCACTCAAAGGATTGTGAATCTTTGGAATTCTCTGCCTCAGAGGGTTGTGGATGCTCCATCATTGAATACATTTAAGGCTGGGATAGACAGATTTTTAGTTTCTCAAAGAACCAAGGGATATGGGAAATGGGCAGGGAAGTTGAGTTGAAACCCAAGATCAGCCATTATTATAATGAATGGTGGAGCAAGCCATATGGTCTACTCCTGCTCCTATTTCTTGTGAGTCCTTACAGGAAGTGGGGTGTGAAGTATAGTCAAGGTAGCTGTGGGAGTCAGTGGGCTTATAGTGAATATTAGTTGATAGCCTATCCCCTGAAATGAAGATAGAGAAATCCAGTAGCGAAGGGATGCGTCAGAGATTGAACACGTGAAAGTGAAAGAGGGGTGAAAATTGGAAATGGATGAAATTTTCCAGTTCCAGGCGACAGCTGGAAATGGTACAATGCAGTCATTAATGAGAGGTGAGGGAAGGGGTCTTAGTATGACTGGAAGAAAAAATGTTTCGACATTCCCACAAAAAGACAGATTGGTAGGACCCATGTGGGTGCTTGTAGCAAGACCTTCTATTATGGAAGAAGAGAGTGAATATAAAGGAGAAGTTGCTCAATGTGGGAAGAGATTCAGGATGGTGTTGATGGGGATTGGTTGGGCCTCCATTCAAGGAAGAAGTGGAGAGCCCTTCTGTCCTGGTGATGGATGGAGGTGCAGAGGTATTGGATGTCCATGGTGAAAAGGAGATTATTAGCGTCAGGAAACGGGAAACTGTGAAAGTGGCGGAAGGCATTGGAACAGTCACGAATGTAGGTGGGAAGAGACTGGACAAGGGGAAAATAATTGAAGTAGGAAGAAATCAGTTTAATGTGGCAGGAACTTGCTGAAATGATAGATCCACCAGGGGAGTCCTGTTTTTGGCTCTTGGAAAGGAGGTAGAAGTGGACTATTGGGGTTGGGGAACTATGAGGTTGGAGGCTGTGTAGGGAAAATCTCCAGAGGAAATTAGGTTAGTAACAGTATTAGAAATGATGGCTTGATGATTGGCGGTGTGGTCCTGATTCAGGGAGAGGTAGGAGGAAGTACCAGAGAGTTGGCATTTGGCCTCTGCTAGGTAGAGGTCAGTTCACCAGACAACAGTAGAATCACCCTTGTCAGCAGGTTTAATGACAATGTTAGCATTGGACCTGAAAGAACAGAATGCAGCAGGTTCAGAGGGAGTCAGGTTAGAGTAAGCGAGGGAGCAGAGAAATTAAGACAGCCGATGTCATGTTGGCAATTCTCAATGAAAAGGTGGAGAGTAAGAGGCCAGTGGGGGCGGTCCAGGTGTGGGGAGAATACTGGTGATGGGTTAAATGATCCAAATTGGGGGGAAGATTCTCATCCAAAGAGGAGGAAGCTGTAGCAAAGGGAACAGAAAAGGAGCTCAGCATCAGGCTGAGCTCAAAATTCATTGAGTTAGAGGCTAAGGGAATGAATCTGAGGTCTTTGTTGAGGGCAGCTCCTCAGGGTTGGAGCGGGAAAGGTCAAAGTGTATCGTGAATACTTGGCAAAAGATTAGATTCAAAGAGGGCATACGATCGGAAGGGAGGAAGGATCCATGAATTGTTGCTTGCAATCTTACCCATCTGAAAAGAAGATAAAATGTTTTTTTGTTAAAGCGCTGGATGAGCCAAAGGATGAAATGAAACTGCAGGCCAGGACAGCTTAGAGATTATGAGCTGCTTGAGAGAGAGGTCAAGCATGTACATGTGGCAGTGCTTGGTGTTGAGTGTAGATTTCAGGATGCACAGAGAACACTGGTTCAAGACATGCTGAAGGTTGATGAGATATCTGTAATTGTGGGTAGATCCAAAGCATGAAGGGTGGAGTTTCAGTTGGAACCTGAGTCAGCTGCTAAGGATGGAGATGTAGCTGTGGAAGCGAATTTTGGTAGATACCTGATCAAACGCGAGAAGGGAAATAGAAAGTAATGAAGGTGAACAAGGTAGAAGAGACAAACAGAAATTACAATGGGGAGGAGGGCAGAATTTCTTCAAAGCGGGTGTTCCCGGAAGAGGAGTGGCAATCACTTAAACACTAATACAAAAACAAAATACTACGGATGCTGGAAACCTGAAATAAAAACAGAAAATACTGGAAATGCTCAGCAGGTCTGACAGCATCTGTGGATGGAGAAGTGTTTTGTCTTGGGTTTGGGATCTAGGCGAGGTTTCTTTAGGGTTTGCCTGTTACCCTAAGAATGTTGCCATAGACTGCTATTTGTAAAAACCATTCTTGCTTATTTACAGATCTATTTACATCTCAGTGCTCTACACGAGGTTGTTCTTCCGCTTCCCACCAGCTCTATCTCTTAGTCATATGACATTGCTTCAGCAGTTACATAGTGTCAGGCACTCCTGATATGAGCCCTTTACTCTAAATCTCCCCCCAAGTCTTTATCCAACTATATACATACTCCTACGTCTCCCAACAAAGTTTCAGACTTCACAAAGTTAGTCTCTGTGGTGCCTTGACCAGTCTTCTTGATCTGGTCCTGGTTTCATTTTGAGGTTGAGGATGAACTGCACTCTCTCGTTCTGTGATAGGAGTGTCTTCCACCTGGGTGTTTGTAGAGTTTCTACTTATTTCTGGTCCCTTGTCTCCATCTGGATCCAAATAGTATATCCAACGTTCCATTGGTTTCCATCCCAATGGTATCAAGGCTCCTTGGTTCCTACTGATATTTCCCTGGTCCATAAGACCCCAGTAGTGGTGCACTTTCTATTACAATGCCTTCTTTCTGTTGACCTTGTATCCACACTCTCTCCCTGGGCTATAGCACTTTCGAGTCTCGTGCTCTGTTTCTGAAGTTGAAATTACAAATGTGACTGTCTCTTTGTTGCTCCTCATGCTTCCTAACTCTCTCACGATCATCTGAGGTAATGTTAGGTTGCAGTGTTTGTTGTAAATCTGGAAGTTTTGTTCACAGCCATCTTCCCATCAATAGTTCTGATGGCGAGAACCCTTTTTTTAAAGGTGAGATTCTGTATTTCTGAAGGGTTAATTTAATATCTTTGTTATTTTTTATCAATTCCTCGATTGTTCAAACTCCTCTTTCTGCTTTTCCATTTGACTGAGGATATCTAGTCACATGCACAAAACCACATTCCTGCACAAAGTTATGGAACAGCTCACTAGCAAACTGAGGACCGTTGTTTGACGCCACAACGTCTGGGATGCCATGTGTTGTGCAGATTCTTCTTAGCGATGTAATGACTGCCTCCACCATGGTGCTATGCAGTCTACTCATGTCAAATCACCTGAGTAATAATCGATGACGATGGTGAAAACTTTGTATTTGAACTCAAATCCCCAGGCTCTCCCCTGCCTTTGTAGGAAAGGTAAATGGTGCCAGTGGTTTGCTCTGCTGCTCCCTATGCACTGCACACGTAAGGCAATTTGTGACTAACTCTTCAATAGAATGGCTGATGCCTGGGCACCAGACTGACTGTTGGGCTCTTGTTTTGCATTTTGGTATTTCCAAGTGACCTTGATGGATTTTCTGAAAAATGTCCAGTCAAAGTGTTTTGGGGGTGGCCAATCTGTCATGACGAACTAAGAAATCATCGATGATTGTGAAATGTTTTCTCTGTTTTGTTACAATCCCAGCTGAGTTTACCACTGGACAAGCCTGATCCCAGGGTGGAACCCAGCTTGATAGATCCTAACTTTTATTTGTTTGTAAATACGTGGAGAGTAGCTACTGAACAGAGTCACAGGAGTCAGCTGATGAACTTTTAACAAAAGAATAAAACATTTATTAAACAAGAAAAGAGGAACTATATTACAATACTACTTCACCCACAACTATACCTTTACAGATATGTACAGAATTGTAAGGATAACACAAGTTACAAAAGCTATCTCATGTTTTAATGTTCACAGTAAGCATACGGCCCATGTAAACCAATAGGCACCCTGTGGTCAGACACAGCACACTCTGAAACCAAGTGAGAGATGCCACTTCAACCAAATGCTATGGATCTCTCTGCAACTCTCCCCAGATGCTTGTCACGCTGTGAGCCAACCAATCTCACTGCACTCTGTCTTTCACACAAGGGTTTCCAATCTCCACTCTCCTAGACCTCACCTTGGAATCTTCTCCCAAACCGACACTTCCCCTCAGATGCCTTCCACAAGGGTTCACCTCCAGGGTTTCGAACTCTCCTTCTGATGTTCCTCTTCCCTGGGTCGCCACATGCATTCAAACTGCCTTCCACACACTCTCTCTCACCAACGCAGCCGTCAAAAGTACCACTGCTTCACATGCCCATAGCAGAGTTACAGACCTTCAGTTGTCTTGTTGGACCTTCTTGCCTCTTGCAAGCCATTCTTGCTTTAAATCTGCTTGCTTTAAATCTGAAGCTTGGAGCCTTTCTCTTTGCCCTTCACTCTTAACTTCATTGAACAGGGCCTTTTCCAGGTTCCTGTCCTTCCTTTGACTAGAAAGTCTGCTTGAGACTTTCTTCTGTTTCTGTCTCACTCCTTTGGCATTGGGGCCTTTTGGTTCTTTTGGGAAATTTGCATCTCCCACTTCCAGTGACCAGTCTCTCTGGGGTCTTGGCTTCAAACTGAACTTAAAACTGCTGTTTCTTTAGTCTTTGTGTGTGTGTCTATAGGAGGAATCTACCTCTCTGGACCCCTGTTGCTAGGCAGCCCAATTCTCTGCTCTTGTTTGTTTAGACTAGCTGCAAGAGTCGTAAAAAACTTCATTAGAAATGAAGGCACCTTTTTAACATGAAACTAAAACTCCATTTGACCTTTCTTAATACACAGATACAGAAATACAAATCAAACTTAAACTTTAAAGCTAAAATTCATTCCTAGCACTTAAAAATACCAATATAACTTACTTAAACTATCTCTATTTCCTAACAGTTTGAAGTATTGACAAAGTACTGGGTTGTTAGGAGTGTACACTGGCCATTTGTTTTGGCAATACAGGTCGAGTGTCCTTTATCTGTATATCCAAAAACCGAACATATCCAAAAGTCGCACTTTTTTAAAACCTCATTGACCTTTAGTGCAGGAAGCCTGTGACCCAAGCCGACAAAAAGCTCGCTGACCGCACCTGACCTTTAGTGAGGGAAGCCTAGTTGTTTGTCTGCATTGTTTACCTCGTGAATTTAATCTGTACTGTTTACTTTGTGAACCCTCTCCTACAAACAGAATCGCAGATATGCTGTGTGTGGGAACATGTTACAGATATCCTGTATTTATTATTCAGTGATGCATCTTACTTTTCTAACCATTTTATTTACTTTAGATTATAGCTAGCCTAGGCTTCGGCCATTGTAATGTGAGTAGGACTAGGCCTATATGCGGTATCTGAAAACAGAAATTATCTGAAATCTCAATTGCAATTTGCCCTGAACCTTTTGGTTAAAGGATAGTCGACCTGTACTCTTAATTTTGATGCATTCATCATCCTGCTGTTGTGCTTACTTAATTTCTTGTCATCTCTTCTCAGTGGTTGGTAAGTATTTGGTAATGAGTGAAGTATATGCTTCCATTTCCTTAATAAAATTTAAATCTTTTAGCATTGACTTCTTCCACTCGCTTTCTTGATAATGCATCCGCTATCGCCTGGTACTTCCCTTGAGCATACGCAGTGAATGAATCATATCTCATGAATCTCAATTAAAACATTGAATTCTCGGTGCCATTTTTGCAATTTCCTTTAGGTTAAGAGTAATCAAAGGTTTGTGATCGGTTTCAATTTGAAACCTTAATCCCAATCAGAGAGCTTCTCATGCCCATGAGGCTGGTAATGCTTCTTTCTCAATGGTTGTATACTTCTCTGTGTCCATGAGAGACCCCAAGGTGTAATAAACTGGTCTTTTTTTTTTGAACCTGAAACAGCACTGCACCCAAGCCTGTAGATGATGTGCCTGCTGCTACAATTTTTGGCAACTCTGGATCATAGTGCGCTAGAACTTCAGGCGAAATCAAGAGATTTTTGATTTTGTCAAAAACATTTTGCTGGTCCTCATTCTAACACCACTGTTCACCTTGTCTCAACAGCTGTTGTAATGGCTCGTTGATTTCCATCAAGTTTGGTAGGAGCTTGCCTGCTTGATTGACCATCCTAAGGAATCTTTGTAATTCTGTGATGTATTTAGGTTGTGGGAACTCTCTAATGACCTTGGCTTTCTATGGATCAGCCGTAATTCCTGAAGTTTGCATAATGTTCCCTGAGAATTTTATCGTAGGCTTTGCAAATTCACATTTATCATTTAATGTCAAACCTGCTTGTAGGACTTTGAGGATGGTTCTTACACGACAGTCATGTTTTTCCTTTGATGAGTTGTGAATGAGAATGTCATCCATATTGCATATTACTCTTTCCATGCCTCCAGGATCTGAGACATCATTCGTTGGAGGATGTCAGGTGCAGAAGCAATTCTGAATGATAACCTGTCAACACGATAATGACCAAATGGGGTGATAAAGGTAGTTAACAATCTGGATTCTTTGTCCACAGGCAACTGCTGAAAGTCACTGTTTGTGTCTAATTTTGTGAAGAGGGTGCTTTTTAAAATTTGGTGAGACTTTCACGACTGATGCCATTGGATGGATCTCACGCTCTATTGAGTTGTTTAATTGAGTCAGGTCCATGCAGTTTCTAATTAAACCATTAGCTTTGGTATTGTCACCATTCCAGAACACCACTTCATTGGTATGGTTACTGAAGAGATCATTCATTGTTATAACATGTGTTCAATGTCGCTCTTGACTTTGTCTAAGAGTGGATGAGGATCTTCCTTGCTGTGAAGGGACATATAGGCTTAGCATCTGCCATTAGGGTTATGCGATATTCTGTTTTCAGCTTTCCTAAGCCAGAAAACAAGGATGGAAATTTATTTCTGAATACATCACTAGACTGCTAGTCAACAATTTCATCAACCTTGTAAATGAGCCTCAGCTGCAAACATGTTTTTGTGCTCAGTAATGATGACACCTGGTTCTTTATCACATACAGGGGTTCCACAATTTCTTTATCCCTGTAACTTAATCTTGCCTTTCACTTTTAGCGTAGTTCCTCCTAGACCTTGTAACTGGATGGAGGATGGTTGTAATGTGATATTTTTAATCCAGTTAACTTCATCAGATAATACTGAAACACCTGTCCCAGTATCTAGCTCGAGTTCTGTAGGGTGCCCATCAACTTCTAATTTAATGCTCCAATAATTATTTTCTGTTTTGTTAACTTCTCCTAAGAAGGTTATTTGTTTCTTCCATGGCTGTTTCGCTTGTTGGATTTTACTTGTTTTCTTTGTTATTTTCTCATTCTTCCTATGAGTAGTATGAATTTTGGATTTCATACTATTTTAAAATGTCCTAACTTCCCACAATTGTGGCAGTCAGCTCCCCCTGCTGGGCATTCCTCCTGCTTCAGTTGGGTTTTCCCGCCAACTGAGCGCATCTCAAGATGGCGGTTGGCGCATTTTTTCCCGATTTCATGGGGTTTTGGTTCATTGCACTCTCTTTTCTGTCTGACATATTGAATGGCTTCACTCATTTTTCTCCAAGGGTCATCACTTTTCCCATGAACAACCATTCTGTTTGCTTCCTAAGCTTAGTCTGTTGCACTATTTGAGAGAGTTAAATCTTCCCTCGTTTGCAAAAGATCTTTCATCCAAGACCCCAGCCACCATATGATTGCATATTAATTCATCTCTGAGAATCCAATAGTCGCAATTCTCCATGAGTCTGTAGAGGTCATTGAAAATTAGTCCATAGATTCGTCTGGTTTTTGCTTCCGCCGTGAAGCAGCTTACGGAAGGCGGAAAGTCACCATTGAGGGCCTGTTCACAATGGATGATCATTGAGGGAGTGGAGAGGAAGGTCCAGCTGTGTTTGGGAGAGGAAGATGTACTGGGGGGTCGGAGAGGAAGAATTGACTGGGAGAGGAAAGTGTGTTGGGCGGTGAGGTTGGGAGGGGGGAAATGAAGGTGTCCTGGGGGGGAAAGAAAGTGCAAGATGGGGTGAGGTTGGGCAGGGGGGAACTAAGATGTCGAGTTGGGACAAGGCTGTGGGGGGAACAAAGGTGTCGGGGGTGAGGTTGGGAGAGGGGAGAGAGTACGGGAGAAGGAGGGGGTAAAAGGGGAGAAGACAACAACTGGGGAAGTAGGTGTAAGGGGGGAGGAAAGTGTAAGGGAAGGAGTTCTGAGGGGGGAAGGAGTCCAGAGAAGAGGAAGGAGCCCAGGGGAAGGAAGGAGCCCAGGTGGAACAAGGAGTCCAGAGAGGGGAAGGAGTCCAGTGGGAGTAAGGAGTCTGGGTGGAGGATGGAGTCCAGGAGGAGGAAGGAGTCCAGAGAGAGTAAGGAGTAAGAGTGGAAAAAGAAGTAAGGGTGGAGGAAGGAGTCGGGAACGGGGATGGAGTAAGACTGGAGGAAGGAGTAAGACTGGGGGAAGAAGTAAGGGTGGAGGGAGAAGTACGGGTGGAGGAAGGAGTCCAGAGAAGGGAAGGCGTAAGGGTGGCAGAATAAGTAAGGGTGGAAGGAGTCAGGAAGGGGAAAGGACTAAGGGGGAGGTGGGGGAGTCTGGTTGGGGGGAGCAGTTCCAAGGGGGGGTGGGGATTCTGGGGAAGGGGGAAGGAGTCCCAAGAGGGGAAGGAGTGAGTCTGGAAGGAGGGACATCCAGGAGAACATGCAAGGAGGGGTCCGTTGAGTCCATGACTGCCTCCCGGGGAGCAAACTGAGGGAGGGTGTGGTAGGAGGGAATGGTGAGAGTAACCGGAGACAGAATGAGGGAGGGTGTGGTAGGAGGGAATGGTGAGAGTAACCGGGGACAGAGTGAGGTATTAGGGTGGGGGAGTGAGGGTGCAATGGTATCGGTAGAAGGGATGGTGAACGTGGTTGGTGGGGACTTGGAGGCAGACATGGACCCTGGGGGTGGGAAGGAGGTCGTCACGGTGGTTAATGTGGATGGGGGTAGGAGTTTCGGGAAGGAGGGGAACATATATATTCACCTGGACATCCCCGAAAGACAAAGGTTGTGGCTGGTATGTCACGGTGGGGAGGTGATGCCAGGGGGGGTTTACAGTAATGGGGAGAGGAACTGGGTGGCTGGGGGAGGGCAAAGGATGAGGGAGGCACGAAAAGCTGTAGCAGGACCATGCTGTCTGAATATAAAGTGAAATGAGAGTTGTGGTGGGTGAGAACAGGTGCTGCATGTGAGTGTGGTCAGTGGATGGGCGGAGATGCAGGTCAGCTCAGATGGACAACTGAAAGCGAACCCCAGCAGACAGCATTGAAAATGCTCAGGACATTGAGATGATTGTGATGCGGGAAGGATCTGCGTGCGTGAGAGAATGCTTGCACAAGGTTCTGAAAAGCCCTGCCAACAAAAGCCACACAGACACTTCTCCCTCTAGAATCAGTCATGGTCTGGCTGCGTGCAGTTGAACTGTTAGTGGGGGGGATGCAGTGGGAGGACTTGCGAAGCCAGTGAAAGAAGCTGAAAGACACCATTACACATTATTCAGTAAATATATTTCCAGGTAGTAAAGTGACAAAATGCGTTCATCCGTGCAACCAACTCAGATCAGAATTTCTTAACTTTTGAACGGTTTAGACTTCTAGTTGCCACCCTGACATCTGCAGCAGGCGTGGGGACAACCTGTGCAATGGTTGGCTATGTTGCTTCTGATGACTTTGGTTGGGTCCTCTGGAGAGCAGGGGCTTTGGGGGCCCTGGTTTGCTTTGGCTCCTGTGGGCCAGCTGCTCCCTCTGTAGTGACAGAGGACGAGGTTGGGGCTCCTTAGTGGATGACCCAGAGGTGTCCAGCAGCTCTTCCCTTTGGGTGCCCGAGGTCCCTGGCCTGACTCCTTGAGGGGAAGGAGCACCAGGGGAGTGTTGAGGTGCCCCGTTTCCCTCTCGCGTTGGCACTGCAGCAACTTGCCCGTGGCAATTGTGATGGAGTGCAGGTCTACCCGTATCTCCGTGTTCTGCTGGGCCAGGGTCTCCATGGCAACTGCCATCCTCCCAGTGGAGACCTCCATACGTGCACCACTTCATCAGAAGGCAGGTGGACACTGTCCTCTGACTTGGAAGCCCTTAACAGAGTGGCATGCAACAGCTCTGCGTAATGTTTCCCCATCTTCTGCTGACTCTTCAGGATGAGTTCGAAGCAAAATCCAGAGGCTCATCATCTGACTCGGACCTCACAGACGCCTCTTTCCCAGCAGTCCTCCGAGTGCCAGGGAGCTCGGCTGAACCTGCCTCCTCCTGCTGTGGACACGTGTTCATGCGGTGAGAACCAGATTGTGAACCTGAGCCTGCTCTAGGTCCCACTGAGGTGTGCGTCTCTGTGCTGGTGGAGGGTGTGGATAAGTGCCGTGACGGGTCTTCCAGGTTGCTTATTTCCAGCTCTTCTATGGAGGAAGGGTATTCATGGCTGGTGGAGAGGATGTAGATGGAGCTGAGGGACTGGCTGGCTGTGCATGTCGGTCACTTGGCAGGGCTCGCTGTGAACCAAAGTAGAGAGAATTTGTGCCTTTCAGCACAGTCAAAAGCAGGAGAGAGAGAGATATTTGTGTTGAGAGAGGGATGATGTGCAGGATCCTCACGAGGGTGTTCTCCGCCAACCTCTCTGTCTCCACAGGCACGGTCCACATCCTCACCAGTTAGCACAATGGCACAGTCCTCAAAGTGGCCTCATGTGGGCCACTCCACCCCTGGTTTGGGACCTCTCCCTGCTGTTTTGAGCCAGCTTCTCCCGCATGAAAACAGATGGAGGGTGTATGAGCAGGACACATGGCACTGCGTGGGATGTTTGTGCGGTGAGTGGAGCCGTGGACAGGATGAGGGTGTGAGCTCCAGAGGATATGAGCCTGATGGAGATGTGAGGGTGTGTGTGAGAGTTAGTGGTGTTGTCCCATGAGGTGTGAGATCCCTGTGGATGTGTGATGGGTTTGTGGGTGTGTGAGTTGAGAATGATGAGAAGAGTGAACTACCTGGTGGGATGGATGAGACCATTCATCCTGTAGCGGCACTGGGTGGCTGTCCTCTTTTGCAGGGCATTGGTGTTGACCAACACTGCCACCGCCTCTTATGCTGGATTAGCGATGTTGCTGCCCATCCTGTGACCATAGGGGACATCGTGGCAGGTTTCCACTGCCTCCAAAAGACGCTCGAGGGACACATCATTAAACCAAGAGGCTGCAGTCTTCTTGCCTTTCAGGGCCATGTCTTCCTTGCAGCAGTCATGGACTGGAAGCACAGAGGTGTGCATGTGGCTGCACTTTAAATATGGTGCCCCCGGCATGGTGAAATGGCAAGGTGACGGTGTGGTGGGCAACTGAGAGCCCGCCCACCATCAAAATGGCATGTTTCCGGAGAATGCATAATTAATGAGGTGGTATTGGGGCGATACAGTGTGAAAAGCCACCACTGAGGCCGGCGGGTAAAACGTTCTTTTTCCGCCCTTAGCCATGTGTCATTGCATCACAATTACATCAGCAGTTTCATCAGTGTCAGGTGCTCCAGATGTTACCCCTTTGCTCTACAAGAGGCCGTGATTTTCCATGACCAGTGGAGTTGGGAGTGTTCTGTGGCATAAGTGGACAATATGGCGAGAAGACCAAAAATCAGTTTCACAACGTCGTGAAACCAGTTTGCGATCGTGCACTCAGCCCATCGATGACAGGCTGCGTTCCCTGCCATTGGATGCCGGGGACCTCACTGTAATACATCAGCATATCATTACCAGGCCAGCCCGCCGGAGTCACCCCCCTTGGCTGGATCATCTGCCCACATCAGCAGGAAAACACGCAGGTGCAGAACACGTCTTAACAATTGTGATGTGCAGAAATTTGGACTTACCACCAGGGCCTTGCTCACATCGCGGGCATCTGAGGAGCAGAGGATGCTCGAGCCTGACAGCAACGGGATCCTGGAGTTACTTCCATGGCATGCTGGGTGGATTCTCATGGACATGGGTCTCCTGCAAAGCAACTCATGGAAGATGAAAAGTCACCGTTGACGCTCACAACGAATGATGGTCGAGGGGGTGGGAGAGGAAGGTCTAGGATCGACTGGGAGAGGAAGAGGTGTTGGAGGAGTGAGGTTGTGAGGGGGGAAATGAAGGTTTCAGGTTGGGGTGAGGTTGGGAGGGGGAAGGGAGTACAGGGGAAGAGGGGGTAATGGGGAGGAAATGGCAACTGGTGAGATGGGTATAAGGCGGGGTAGAATGTGTAAGGGAAGGAGTTTGGAGGGGGAAGGAGTGCGGAGAGAAGAAGTCGTCCAGGGGGAGGAAGGAGTCCAGAGACTGGAGGGAGTGCAGTGGGAGAAAGAAGTGCCAAGAGGGGAGGAATTCCAGGGGAGGAAGGAATGTGGGGTAGTGGGGGTGGAGGGGTAGTCCAGCAGGAGGAAGGCAGAGAATGGAGGGGGTCCAGGGGGAGGAAGGAGTACAAAGGGGAGGGAATAAGGGTGAAGGAAGAATTGAGGGTGTCTGAAGGAGTCAGGAAGGGTGAAGGGGTAAGGCTGGAGGAAGGGGTCGGGAGGGGGCAAGGGTTCAGGGTGGCGGAAGAAGTAAAGGTGTCTGAGGGAGTCAGGAAGGGGAAGGAAGAAGGGAAGGGAGGAAGTGGGGCGTGTCGGGGGGTGGGGTCTGGAGTGGAGGGGAGGATGTCCAAGGTGAACGTGCAAGGGAGGGGTCTGATGGGTCTATGATAGTCGCCTGGGGGGTGAACTAAGGGTAGGTGTGACGTGAATGACCGAGAGCAGAGTGAGGCAGTAGGGTGGGAGGGTGAAGGATCCGTGTGTGTGGGAGTGTGCTCTGAAAGGCCCTGCCACACACATGCTTCTCCCTCTAGAATCACTTGTCAGTCAGCTGCTCCCTCTGCAGTGACAGAGGATGAACTTGAGGGCCTCACAGGCAAAGGGGACTCGGAGGGAGAGGACAGTCTCTGAGATTCTTGAATGGATGACACAGGGTGTCCAGCTGCCGCTCCTCCTCCCTTTAGGTCCCCAGGGGCCTGGCCTGACTCCTTGAGGGGAAGGAGCATCTGGAGTGATGTTGAGGTGCTCTGTTCCCTCTCGCGTTGCCATTGCAGGAACTCACCCATGGCTCCCACGATGGAGTGCAGGTCCGCACACATTTCCGCATACTGCTGGACCAGGGTCTCCATGGCTTCTGCCATCCTTCCCTTGAAGACCTCCACATACATGTGGGCACCACTTCATCAGTGAGCAGGCAGACGCACTCCTCCGACTCACGTGCCACTCTGTTGAGGGCTCCAAACAGCTCTATGTGATGTTTCCATGCCTTCTTCTGACTCTCCACGATGAGTTGGAAGGCCTAATCTAGAGGCTTGTCAGCTGACTCAGACCTCACAGATGCCTGCTTCCCAGCAGTCCTCCGGGTGCTGGGGAGCTCACACGAACCTGCCTCCTGCTGCTGTTGACATGTGTCTGTATGGTGACCACCAGGTTGTGAACTTGAGCCTACTCTAGATCTAGGTAGTGTATGGCAGCAGAGTCAAAAGCAGGAGAGAGGGCACTCACATTTGCATTGACAGAGGGATGGTGTGGTACAAGATCCTTATGAGAGTGTTCACAGCTGATCTCACCCTCACCGCAGGCATGGTCCATGTCTCACCAGTCAGTGCGATGGCACACTTCTCAAAGTGAGTGAATGGGCCTAATGTGGGCTACTCTGCCCCCTCGGTCTGGGACCATTCCCTGATGTGAGCAGGCTTCTCCTGCATGGAAACAGATGGAGAGATTGTGAACAGGATACATGGCATTGCCTGGAATATCTGTGTGGTGAGCAGAGCCATGGACAGGATGAGGGCATGAGCTCGAGAGGGTATGAGCCTGATGGAGATGTGAGGATATGTGAGAGAGAGTTAGTGGTGTTGTCCCTTGAGGTGTGAGATCCCTGTGGATGTGTGATGGGTTTGTGAGTGTGCGAGTTGTGAGTGTTGAGAAGAGTGAATTACCCTGGCGGAATGGATGAGACTATTCTGTAGCAGCACTGAGTGGCTTCCTCTTTTGTGGAGCATTGCTGCTGACCACTGCCTCCCAAGGTTGATTAGTGAGGTTGCTGCCCATCCTGCAGCCAGAGCGGGGGTAGTGGACATCACAACCAGCCTCCACTGCGTCCAAAAGGCATTCGAGGGATGCTTCATTGAACCCAGGGCTGCAGTCTTTTTGGCTTTCATGGCCTTGTCTTCTTTGCAGCAGTCATGGGCTGGAAGCACTGAGAGGTGTGCTGGACTTTAAATATGGCGCCCAGCATTATGAAGCGGCGAGTTGATGGTGTGGCAGGCGAATGAGAGCCCACCCGCTGTGGTTCCCAGGAATGCATAATTAATTCAGTGGGTTTGGGACGATACGGCGTGAAAAGACACCATCACGGCCAGCATGTAAAATATCATTTTACCTGCCCACTATCACACTTAGTGCAGATTTGGGACGATTCTCCCCAGAGTTCATGTATCAAGAAACATGCCACAACCCCTCCCTTTCCTTTGCAAGTGTAGGAGATTCAACACCTGTCCTTTTACCTCCACCATTCTCAATTTCCAAGGTCCCAAACACTCCTTCCATGGAAACAGTAATTTACCAGTATTTCTTTCGATTTAGTATACTGTATTCACTCCTCACAATGTAGTCTCCTCTACATTGGGGGAGACCAAAAACAGGCTGGCTAACTGCTTTGGGGACGACCTCCTTCAGTCCACATGAGTGACGCTGAGCTTCCAGTCATCTGCCATTTTAATTCTCCACCTTGCTTCCACGATGACTTATATCCTTGGCCTGCTATATTGTTTCAATGAAGCTTAACACAAGCTTGAGGAACAATGCCTCATCTTTGCACTGGGTACTTTACAGCCTTCTGGACTCAACAGAGTTCAAAAATTTTAGATCACCAGCTCTGCTCATATTTTGTTTTGTGTTTATTTGCTGGTTTAGTTTTGCTCTCCCTTACTTTGTGATTGGATGGCAGCTATCTTTCCATTTGCAGCTCCTCTAGGCAGCTCTTTAGTTTCTTTACTTCTCCCATTACAACCCTTTGGCCTTGTACCATGCAAATGTCCTGCAATATAACCTCTCCTGCCCTCCACCCTAATTCAGACCTTCCCTTTTGATCTTCTTTCCACCCTCCTCCTTTCACTTGCTCACAACCTATTAGAATTCTAACTATGCTCAGTTCTGATGAAAGGTCACAGAACTGAAATGTTAACTTTGCTTCACCAGACCTGCTGAGCATTTTCTGTTTTAAGGTGGAATCAGATTTATTTTAAGCAGATGCCTCATTTTTTTTATTCATTGGATGTGGGTGTTGCTGGCTAGGCCAGCATTTATTGCCCTTGTTCAGAGGGCACTTAAAAGCCAACCACATTGCTGTGGGTCTGGAGTCACATGTAAGCCAGACCAGGTAAGGACAGCAGATTTCCTTCCCTAAGGGGCATTGGTGGACCAGATGGGTTTTTACAGCAGTTGACGATGGTTTCATGGTCATCATTAGACTTTTAATTACAGATTTCTATTGAATTCACATTCCCCCATCTGCCATGGTGGGATTTGAACCCAGGTCCCCAGAACATTACCCTGGGTCCCTGGATCACTAGTCTAGCGACAATACCACTATGCCATCACCTCCCCCTATCCTGAAGTACTAAAGCACTCTGAAATCACATTACATCAAAAAGATCAACAAAAAAATATCAAAAGTTATTAGTTTCATACATAGGCTTGCATATTTCTTTGTTCAAAGTTTTAAATTCAACTCCAATATTTTACTGGTTTTTAAATAAGTCCAGTAGTGATAGTATCTAACTCCTTGTGATCTTGAAGACATTAGGAATAACTCAAATCATAATGTAATTCACTGGGGGCATGGAGATGGACATTGGTGGGTTAAGGTGACGTGGGCTCTTGTGAGTGAGGCACAATCTTTAACCCAATGGTAGATTTTGTTGGGATGTTTAGAGATGGCACTTCTTTTTGCACAAACGGCCAGGAGCCACTATAGGTTTCTGGAGAGGCCAGTGATTTTCTGCCCACATCCTTTTGTGGTGGATTCCCTAGGAATCCCTCCAAATTTTAAATAATGCTAAGCTTGCTGAATTCAGTGGTGAGAAAGCTGACTAAAAGTTTCCAATGGAGAATTAACAGCAGCTATAGGGAAATCCAAACCGTATGGTCTGAAGAGTTTTTTGTGCTATTGTCTGAAACAGCAGAAACTAAGGGCGTAATTTTCCCAGAATTGCACCAAGTGCAGTAGTGGGCGGGTAAAATGGAGTCCTACCCACCGACGAAAATGGCAGGTTTTCACACTGTACCACCCCGAGCCTGCCTCACTATTTATTCATTCCCGCAAACCACGCCGTTTCCATGATGAGCAGGTTCTCATTCGCCCGCCTGCCATCACCCCGTTGTTGCATCATGCCGGCTGCAGCCCTTAAAAGGCAGTCACCAGAAAAGCGCGCATCGCTACCAGCTCACCACCGTTGCCCGTGAGACATGGCCACCTAAGGAAAAAAGGACTGCAGACCCCCCGCTTCAATGACGGGTCCCTTGAGTGACTGCTGGATACCATGGAGGCCTGATGGGATTTGCTCTCCCCCACTCTGGCCGCAGGATGGGCAGCAAAGTCACCAACCCGGCTTGGGAGGCGGTGGCAGCGGTGGTCAGCGCAAACACCCTTCAGAGGAGGACAGCCACCCAGTGCCACAAAAGGATGAATGATTTCCTTTGTTCCGCCAGGGTAAGTCACTCTCTTCATCACTCCCAACTTACACGCTCACAAACCCATCACACATCCACAGGGCCCTCACATACTGCCAGTGCAAGGGACATCACCATTCACTCTTTCACACACACCATCATTGTCCTTATCCCGTCCATGGGACCACTCACCACCCACACAGGCCAGGCAGGCATCCTGATACACTCCACCCATCTCTATACATGCAGGACAAACTGGCACACAACAGGATGGAAAGGTTGCAGACAGGTGGAGGGATGCCGGAGATCAAAGTTCTGACAGAATTCAAAAACAGCCATCCAGCTGGCCAGCGATCTTACTCCAGCTACCCCTTCTGCTCACGGAGTCAGCCAGGGGCCCTCGGGCACCCATAGGGAGGAGGATCAGTAGGTAAACACTCCGGGGCCATCCACCTGTGAGTCTGGGAGTGACCGGCTCATCTGACTCCCGTCTTCCCGTGACCTCCGCAGCTCCAGTTTCACAGGCCAAGGAGGGTACCACTGCCACACAGCAGGACTCTGAAAGCAGGCCGCGCCCTACCAAATCTCAGCCCTCTAAGAGGACGCCCGCCAAAGTCATCACAGAGCATCACAGTCAACAGGCTGCCTCCACCTTCACTGTGGATGCCCGGGGAGCACCAAGATGTAGCGGCAGGGTTAGGAAAATTAGGTAAAAGTAGTTGCACGGCCCTCCATGTCCCCTTGGCGCCAAGTCCAGCAGTAAGTGGCAGATGTGAGCCACCAGGTCCCTAGACATGCGCAGTCGTCGGTGACACTGGTTCTCAGTCATCTGCAGGAATGCAGGCGGCGTCTATCAACTCTGGTTGTTGCTAGGCACTGACCAGCCACGGCTGGCTGTCACTCCTGGGCAGTGTGCAGGAGCCCCTGCTACCCCTTCCTCATGAGGTTGCTGCTCCTGCCTTTGCATATCCAGGACCCTCAGTCGCTCTCTCCTCCATCTTCTAGTCTCTGTTGGCCATCAGGCATACAGCTAGGTCACCATGATCCTGATGTGGGCCTCTTGCAGTGTGAAAGAGAGAGAGACGTGGCTATCATGGCTGTACTTAGCACCTTTCCTGGCCCTGTGTGACCGCCCCTTAATGCTTTCTGGAGAGTGGAGGTCACCCCTGGATGGCCAGAGATGAGTGGGCTGCATGGCTGCCCTGTCAACCTGCAACCTGGGGGACACTGGTCTAAACTGGGATGCTGAGATTGCAAGGGGCTGTGAGCGCCTCCAACAGTGACTGCTACATGGCTAGCGTTGGCGAGGAGATTGTACAACTTGTGCAGTCCAACTGCTCCATGGTGCAATAAAGTGGTGGCAGAATCAAAGTCTGTGCAGGGGTGTGGGGGCATTTGGGGGGGGGGGGGGGGGGGCGCGAGGTGGTTGAGGTATGGAGCACTCGGTCGCCCTTTGGTGCCACCGCATTGCTTGCATGGGCAGGCAGGCTAGTAGCCCGACCCCAATCATATCACTGTGGCTGCTCATGATCTGTCTCAGTTGCAGAGGCATGGAGAGTTTCTACAGGTGTTGTAAGTATGTGACCACTTCCCTCACTTACCCTGACCCCCCCCACCCCACCTCCATTGGCTGTGTGCGGGGTGCAATGCCAGGGCAACACTTGACCCCCCCTACCCCACCCACCCTGCTCAACAGTCACCTCCGAGGCTGGCCAGCACTTGCCCTGGACACCCCTCCCCTCAGCAGTCACCTCCGAGGCTGGCCAGCACTTGTCCCCAAACACCCCCCCACCCGCCCAGCAGTCACCTCCGAGGCTGGCCAGCACTTGTCCCCAGCCACCCTCCCGCAGCAGTCGTCTCAGAGGCTGGCTAGCACTTGCCCCTGAACACACCCCCCGACCCCACCTCAGCAATCGCCTCCGAAGCTGACCAGTACTTGACCACCACCCCCCAGCACCTGAGGCTGCTAAACAATGGGTGAGCTGTGGAGAACGCTGCTGCTCACTCACCTCAGTTCCCCCAAAGTGAAGGCCGCCTAGTGCACGTCACCTGCGTGCTGTTGTGATACACGCTGGTGTGCTTTCCCGCCAACGTGGATGGAAAATACCGCAGGGTTCCAAGAGCCTGGTGGGATGTCCTTTTAATAATATGCTGATGTATTACAATTAGCTCCCCATCGACCGATGGTGGGAAATGCAGCCCGCCGTTGGTGGGCTGGGCAGACGATCGCGACCTGCCTTCACGCTGTCGTGAAGCAGGTTGCGCCATATTTTCTGCGCAGGCCACCTATCACGCCCGTCACCAGCATGCTTAGAAAATTCCACCCTAAGTTAAGAGAGTTACGAGTTTCCCCATATAGTAGGATATTATATATATTTGGAACAGTAATAAATATACTTCTGACATGACAAATTGCAACATCTTTTATGTACAAAGCAAAATACTGAGAAGCATAAGAGTTTCAAATTTAATGTTCTTTTGAGGAAAGGTAAAGAGACAGAATTGCTCTACAGATTTGTTTCCATTGGCATGTGCGTAAAATAGACATTAATAAAATTGACAAATAATTAAGTTTTGAAATCTTAATTGCAAGTTCTGACATGGTACTCGACTCAGTTGTTACTTTTGATGCTGAGGTCGTGTACAGATTTGCACTCGTCTGATATTTCAGTGGCTCTCAAAAATGTATCAGAGCTATTAAAAAGATAAAAGTGACTTCATCTGGAAATCAACTTTATTTACTTCACTTGGGAAGTACATTCTCAGCTTCACAAAGTTCTCAATATACACAAACCTGCATATCTTAATTATATATGAATTAATCTAATCTCCCAGAAGTTATGAAGATGGAACATATTCATGTATACAATTGCCTCTAGAAATGTCAATGGTTTTATACCATATCAACACTCTGGGGTACAGAGGGAGTCTGTGTTGGCAATTTTTTTCTAAAATATAGCAAGCTCCTGGGAGAAGGAACAAAATGGCTAAGTGTTCTCATAAGGCAGGAATAATCTTGAGACTAAATAAAATTCAGCTACTTTTTATATTTCTTCTGTAATATAAAATTTCAAAATATTGATTGAAGTTTTGCAACATTGCCCAATATACAATGGAGACAGAAAGAAATCTCTTTAGATATACAAATAAACGATTTGTCCCATGATCATTTAAGGATGCACAAAGAAAAGCAGATAATGGGAAGGCATATTACATATTACCACTATTCATACAGAATATGCAGTGATTAGAACATATTGAATGGCCACATTTAAAATATACCAAAACAACACATTAAAGTAAGCATTAGCAATACTTCTGGCCACAACTGATATTTCAATAATTTTGAAGACGTATGGAATGGAAGTGAACAAATAATTCATTAGTGAATTACAGTACTTGTGATATTTATTGGTTTCCCTTTGTGCTTTGACATTTCTCAATACAGTGAGACATTTAACAGTTCTGCAAAATTAAATTATAGCATTTTCCATTTTAATCTTGCTAACACAAAGATTTCCACAAATAGGCATGGTAAGAATAATTTTTATTGCGATATTAAACAGCGCATCTTCAGCCATTACAAATTTTATAGACAACTACATAAATCACAATACATAATATATATTTTACCATATGATATTTACACATGCAGTTAGTGCTGACATCATGCTACGTACCGTTAGTTGTAATATTACACTTCACCTACAAAATAATAATGTTTCCTTGTAGGAAAATACATCTGAATAGCTGGAATGTGCATTATGCTGCACGTCAGCAATTTAAAGTTGACTTAATTCAAGTTCAACTGGTTATACAGACACTCTTAAATGATCCCTTTTCCCCTTAATGAATAGATCACAGAAGATTGAAAACAGATTGAGTGCAAGCCCTATAAGAGCGCATATCTAAATACATCCAGAATTTTCATCATTTCAACAATAACTTTCAGCTTGGCTCCTGTCAGAATTTACTTACAGTATTTTTTCTAGTTTCTTGGTTGGAAGCCATGCACAAGTAAATAGTGTAACTCAGCTGCATTTTCAGCGCTTTAAGTTTGTTTATTTTATATATATATATATATTTATATATGATATGTCAGTGTTTCAAATAAAAACAAGTCTATATATTTCATTTTGAGGAAGATTTTTTTTGTCAAGCTAAGTTTTGTAGCTGAAATGCTAAGAGACCATTTACATTCCTTGGAAAATTCATATCTTATAATTTAAAATGAAAATATTCTGTACATGTTTGTGCCATAAGATTGATTTGGTGAACATATTTTGAAACATAACTTTACATCTACATACAAACTGAAAACTTACTATACATTCCTGAATTGTGCACAAGTAATCTGAAATGTTCCTACTGAAAAAACCAAATTATGTACAAAGTACACAATGTGCAGCAAAGCAAGACTGCTATCATAATTTCCTAGTGATAATACCCAATAACTAAAGGGTCATCTGATTTAAACTAGCCAAATACAGTTGGACAAGAAAATGCTTTTCAAAACAGTAAATATGATTAAAAGTGCAGTAAATATACAGATAAGTAATCAAGTAGGTGCAGGGTAGTTGCATTGTACAACCAAGCATAGATTGCTAAAATATATATTTCGGTAAGCTAAAAATAGAACTCCAGTGTTCTTAATAAAAATAGTTTACAAGGAACAGGTTTTAACTACAAATGGAGTGGTAACACACATTTACTAAATTAGCAAGAGGCAACACATTTGGCTTAAGCAGTAAAATAATAATTAAAAACTCAACATTGACTTATGGCTAGTTTTGAGGAATTAGGAGTGTAACTTTTGTTATGATGTGGTCATTAGGATTTATTAGCTGACCCAGAAGAACGCCGCAATTTCATAGACATACGACTCTTGCTAGCACGAGGTGACATTGGAGAGGCTAAGTCGATCCCGTCCGCCCCCTGTGCTGCAGGACTTTCGGCCTGCTGATTCTCTGGGCATGAGCCTGCAAGACAGTGGAAGGGAAACATTATTTATATATGAGATACAGTTGTGACTTCTTCTGTCAATCATTGCTCTTTGTAAAGAGATTTTATAAAGCTAACTCTCCTGAGGCTTATATTAAATATTTTCAGGATTTTACAAGATTTTTTGTACTGCAAAAAGTACAGAAATGATTGGAGAATTAAATTAATTAGCTCACATATACGTAATTCCATTGATAAAGGAAATAGGATATGCATGCTCCAAAGAAAAGTAGTAAACACACATTATGTTATGTGAGCAATCAAATCAGCCCACACCCAGAAAAATGCAAGAGCAAGAGATTCATTCCATGTTAGAAAGTGACTATGCAGTGTCAAGTGAACCAGTCCTGGTTTAGTAAAACATAAAAGGAGAAACGGGTTTTCTTCTGCAGGGCTCCATACATCAGCAGAATTCATTAATGTATAAAAATCAAACGGCTTGGGCACTACAACACTGAGATTAAACCGGAAAGATATTTTTCCGTTCTGGGTAGAAATAGAAATATAGAAGGTAAAAAAGTAAAAATACATTCAATAAGATAAAACAATGTAGAAAATACCATAGCAAAAATTGCCAACATAAAATTAAAAATAAAAATATAAACTAAACACGCAACAATCTAGAACTACTGGTTTAGCACATTGACACTGAACTGTGCACTTATTGCCACAAATTACAACACATCTGAAGCAATATGGAAGCTTGACTAAATCTGCAACACAACTTATTGCAATTAAGCTTAATTAAACTAAAGTCAAATTAATTTGGACTGATGAGATTCAGCTCAGAAACTGTATTCTAACAATGCCATAGTTGTTAACTACGCTTTACTTAGAGACATTTTAAATTTAGGTTATGCAACACTCGGTGCATGACTCAAAACACATCCAAAATAGGTTTCAAATAAAAAGCAAACACCTCAACTATGCAATTTAATTTCCATCCATTTTAAACAAACAAAAAATAATTTTATTTCAAAGCACCTTAGCAAGAAGAATATTTTATGATCCTCTGCAGTCCAAATTAAAGCATTATTTGGACTGGAAGTGTAATTTAAAGAAACTTATTCAAAATTATAGAAATACATTGCTTGGTTCCCTTTTTAAACAAGATGTAAAATAAATAAAGTATTTATATCAGTTACGAGTATATTTAGGAACTAGAAATGACAGGCTGAAGGAAGTTTTTTTAAATTTTGCACAGCATACCATTCATAGCTAGCGTGAAAGACCTTCCGTTTCAAGCCTTTGCCCTTTACCTTGATGAGGCCAATGTTTTCTAGTGGAGGTTTGGGAAGAAGAAGAAATATCACAGCATTTCTTTCTTTAAAGTGAAGAAAATGAAGCAAAAAAAGTGAATAGGACAAGAAGAGGAGAAAAGGGAAAAAGAGAACAGGTGTGAGAAATGACACAAATACTAAAGTTGAAGGGTATTAATAATTAATGTCCAGAACAGAGATAATGAGCTGATATCCTGATGCCATACCTCACTGGCTTGTACTTGCACACCTAAACAGAAATTATAGCTGACAATTACATTTAGCGATAAAACAAGATATTTTGGGAACCATACTTATCTTGAATATTAAATACTCTTTAAAAAAACAAGAGGTATTTGGTAGAAATGTGCTCCTAGATATTCTTTACTTTTATTTTTCAGTCTATGAAAGATTCAGGTTTAGAATACTAAAATGTTATGGTTGGAGCAAGTGTGGTAGGTCACTACTGACAATATACAGATGATCCATTAAACACAACATCCAAACTAGAAGTCTACACATTCAATTTATTAAAGGGAAACAATAATGGAATAAGTACCGACAGATAGAGCATCGACTCCTGCATGTGTTATACAACAGTTAAGCATATCTGAGCACAGAGCAAAAGACTCAATTATAGATGTTTATTAAAAAAAAAAGCCTTGAATTGGCTCAGGATTCTCATTTTAATCCAGCATTTTCAATCTGGGTTCGCAGATTATGTAGGTTGGTGTCTCCATGGGCTGTGATTCAATAGAAGTCAATGTTGTTAGGATCAAAACACAAAATTCCATGTTATATTTAAACCTTTGCCTGCTGACCTCTACTGAGAAGAGCATATATATATATATATATATATATATATATACACACACATATATATGAAAAGACAAATACAAAATGATGTTTTCAATTTTAAAACTTGTGGGACACAAACTGCATAGACACCACACAAAATAATTTACTGCTGCGCTAATAATTTCCTTACTTATTACTATACAGCTAATACTTGCAAGTAGAGACAAAGATGGGATTACTCAGATACATTCCACACTATTCAAATTAAATTTTGAATTAAATTTAACATACTGGTATGAAAAGGGGAATTGCTATGAATCCTAGTTCATTTAATCAATTCAAGCTAGAATTATCATGCTCCATATCAGAGACACCAACATGATCACATTAGCTCTACAAGGTAGAAGAGGTATAACCAAAGAGATTAATGTGTGCATTTTGATGAACTAAAATTTAACAATCACTACACAACCATTATGGTTAAATCTTGTGTGGTATTGCATCTCTTGGGCTATATAAAATGTACATGACATAATCAGAGGAATATCACAATGCAAAATCAAATGGAAAAAAAAGTCAGTCTGAGATCAAGGTGCTAAAATCTGACATATGGAGGGTATCTTTTGAAGAATGAAGATCACTACACATTAAAAAAATAATCTTCATTCATAATCTTTACATATTGCAAGCAACAAAGGAAAAAAAAGTTTACTCAGAAGAGGAAGGATCAATTTATTTATGAGCCAAGGGAGTTAATACTGAAACTCTGCAAAACTTTGCAGCCAAATCCAAAAGAGTTGTTTGGTGAAAAGTCTGAGAACTTACCTAAGTGACGTCTTACATAAGCCAAATAAGCTCGAAAAAGCTGTTAAACCAGCAACTGCTTTGTGGAGAATGTTAATTTACTTACTGTAGATGAAATCTTCATTATTTTTTGAAGATAGTACATCTCCAAATAGCAGCAGAGCATTCCATACAGCTGCATGGAGAAAATATCCCATTAAATCTCAATAGACCTTGAGCTCTTTCCCTGTCCCCATCTCCAAAATTAGGTGTAGAGATTGTTCAGAATACATTCTCAGTTCCTTCCAGGGGACTTCATTTGAGCATATTTTAAATCCTAACAGTTTCATAATAGGATGGAGAATAAAGCAGGAACCACAGATGGAGTAAAGAAAATGCCTCAAAGCATCTCACAGAAAAGTCTCCAAGCACAGCACTCGATTTTGCTTTGGTAGTGTTGATTGAAGGAGGAATAATAACTGAGACATTAGGGAAACTCTTCCTCCGATAGATCTTTAACATCTACCTGAACCATCAAACTATAGCCTACTCCTGAATTTATTAAAGAATGAACAATACTAGGCATTGAAGACTATGGGTGTAGGTAGCAATTATAACTTGAACATTTTTAATGCTGAAATTGCCACCTCAACTGGGTTAAAATTGGCATCTGCAAAGGTGATAATTCTGTCTTATCTTCTCGTCCTTCTGCAAACACCCAGAGGCTTAGTAGAGAACAACTTGCACTTTTATAGCATGACTAGTACTATCACAGTCGACGGGGATCTTCTGGAAATATTTAGATTGACCAATATTGTGACTGGAGGAACTTCCAGTCTTTAAGGCCCCAATGAATTTTCTATGAATATATGCTGGCTGACTGCTTATCAACACAAATCATGGATAAGCAAGAATGTTATTTAACTTAGAATCTGCCAGGCCAAGTCCAAATATCCCAAAAAAATCTTTACACTCAAACTTAATTTTATTGCTGGCCACTTGATCAGTGAAGCCTAAAATGTACAACTTCGATGTCCTGTTTCTCTCCAACCTGAGCTTCAAACTGATGTATCCTAATCACAATGACAATTTTATTTCCCTTCACAGCATTGCACAGCTTGACTGTTACATCACTGGCACTGTCGTTGAGACCTTCCTCCACACCTTTGTTTGATGGCCCATGTGCTTTTGGGGGAAAAACCTATATTCCATGTTGGGGTAATGGCCCCTTTAAGAACTAGGAGTTGATTTTGGACAAAGCACCTGGCTTCCAGTAAATGATCATGTGACCAAACTGCCCTGGTGATAAACAACAGAATAGCAAAGGGTCAACATGAAGTTAATTATAGGCATGAGTAGATTGTGGGTGTGGCTCTGATCTCAAGCAGGGTTTTCATTTTTAAAATTTAGAACAATCAGGCTGCCGAGCAGAGAACATCTTTTTCCAGCAGAGTTCAGTTGAAATTTTGCGGTTGACTAAAAGAGCTTAAACCGCTTGTTAACTGAAGAACTCCTAACAATGAGTTGAACTTCTAGGGATAGCCCAAGCTGGAATAGCCAAGCTAAGGAGAGAAAGGGAACAGAAAAAGTGTTTTAGATGCAAGAATCCAAGTTAAAGAATATTAGAACCAGGAGAGCTGTGACCCAAGGTGGAAATGCTTAAGACGCTAGCGACTCCAGTGTTTAATGGGGAATCTACAACTGTGGGACGGTTGGGGGAGATCTAAAGGGACAACCTTGCCAGAAGTAAGCGGAAGGCCCAAGAAATCTTGGCCCTTATACGAATCTTTGAAACAGTACTCAGACCAGGAAGTTAATCTTCTGATTTTGGATAAATATCTGACTTGTGTTTCGGGGGTGTAAGTCAAATGGATGTAGAATGAAAGTTGAGGTAGGAAGTTCTGTTTAAAGTACAAGTGTTCATTGTACTTCTAATATCTTTAGCATAACTAACTACTTAAGATAGTGTAGCTATTAGTATTTATGTTCTTTGACTTTTGTGTAGTAAAATACTTTTGATTTAAACCGTGAACCTTGTGGCTTCATTCTTTTAGTAAATACATGGGTTTTTAGATTCTAAAAAACAACTTTTTTTATTCTTTCATGGGGTGAGAGTGTCCCTGGCTAGGCCAGCATTCATTACTCATCCCTATTGCTCGTGATGGGCAATAAATGATGGCCTAGCCAGCGACGCCCACACCTCGTAAAAGAATATCTTTTTTTAAAGAATCCAAAAACTCAGGTATTTACTAAAAGAATTAAGCCATAATAAACATATTGGTCTCTGCTGAGATCATAGCAATTGAGGGCTCTAGCGGGACTGCAAATTCACAGACTGTAATGGGTGTGCTGGCATATCAGCCAAGGTTTAGGCTAACAGGAGTTCACAGTAAATTTTATTATACTAAGTGGACAACAGGATGGATTTGTCAATTGCTAAGGCTTTTCTGGAGAGGGAAGATTTATCCCTGGGTGTTTTGCAACAATTGACCAAGGTAACATTAATAGAATCAGCAGGAGAATTGAAGCTGGAGATGAACCAGGCACTAAGAAAGTCGAAATTGTGGATATTTTGACACAATATTTGGAATTGGAAGAGGCTAAGCCAGTTAAAATGCAATTGCAGATGAGACAACTTGAACCAGATAGAAAAAAGGCAGCAAGAGCATGGCAAATGTAACTTAAAGAACTTGAATTAGAGGCTCAAAGAAAAAAACCAGCAAGGGAGGAAAGAGACAGGGACAGATGGTGGAATTTTCCATCTCCGTTGGATGGGGCGCCATGGTGAGCGTGAGCAGACAATATGGTGGGAAGGCCAAAAATTGATTTCACGCCATCGTGAAACCAGTTTGCAATTGTCCCCTCCGCCCGTCAGTGGTGGACTGCGTTTCCTGCCGCCAGATGTCAGGAACAACATTTTAATACATCTGCATATCATTGTAAGCCCTGCTCGCCGGAATCATCCCCTCACGATGGATCATCCGGGCAGTGTTTCACAAGAGCATTTATAAGGTGTGCACCTGGCAAGCTGCACTTCAAGGGGAGCTTGGAGATGAGTGCACACTAACATTGCACAATAATCTTGAGGGTCGCCCTTTGACTTCAGGGTTGAGATGCTGTGCATTCAGCGAGGGCACAGGCAAGTTGCTTTTTCCTGGCCGGCAGACAGTGCAGTGTCGGGGCAAGGGCTGCACTGCATTGCAGCGAGTTGCGGGGGGCAAGATAGCACGCTGTGAGGCAAGTTGGGGAGGGGTGGTGCAAGGCAGCCTGGTCTGATGGTCGTGCACAAGTACATGGGGGTGTGGTTGGATAGTGAGGGAAGCAGCCACATACTAGAGACACCCGGTACAAAGTGACCATTCCTCTGCAGCTGAGATAGTTCAGGCGCAGCCACATTGACATGCTTGGAGTCAGGCCTCTAGCTTATTTGTCCACTCAAGCGACACAGAGGCATGAAAGTGCCACCAAATGCTCCAGAGTTTTTCACCCCTCTGACACAGACTGCAAACTAATGAATGATTTAGTGGACTGCAGAACAACTGGGCAAGTTCTACAATCTTCTTGTGAAAGCTGGCCATGGAGCAGTCACTGGTGGAGGCACTCCCATCGTTGAAGCTAACAGCGCAGCCTTGCAGTGTGGGTTAGGAGAATGCCTGCGCCTGAGCTGAGAGCACAGTATGCAGTCCAGTGGGCGAAGCTGCCGCCAATCAGTCAAGTGGAGTGGGGTGGGGTTTCGGGCAACCATGCAGCGCACTAAGCTCTGGCCATCTAAGTGGTAGCCAGCATTCTCTGGGATGCGTTAAGACTCCTTCAGACTTAACCAAGAGAGGTTCTTAGTACACCATGCAAAACCATGTGTCTCTCTCTCATCCTGCAGGAGGACAACATCAGGAGCATGGAGTCTGGTGACCTAGCTGTTTTCCTCATGGTTTACAGGGAGTGGAGACGAAGGAGAAGCCTGGCTGGAGAGAGGGAGGAGCAACACCCTCAAGAAGGGGCGGCTGCAGCTCCCGCGCATGCCACTGAAGAGCCAAAGCGAGCCATCATTGGTCAGCACCTAGCTAGACCCAGGGTCCATAGATGGCACTTGTCATTCCTGCAGATGACTGAGAATCAGTGTCGCCAAAGACTGCGCCTGTCCAGGGAGCTGGTCGGTTACATATGCCACTTACTGCTGGATTTGGCACCACAGGACACGCAGGGCATCCAGTGTCAGTGACCGCAGCACTCAATTTCTACACCAACGACTCCTTTCAGGGTTCCACAGGTGACCTCTGTAGGATGTCACAAGATTTCACGCAGAAATACATCCATGAGGCCACAGACGCCATCTTCACGAAGGCACACAACTTTGTGCATTTCGCCTGGGGTCAGGAAAGCCAGGAAGCAAGGGTGCTGGGATTTGCCCAGATTTCAGATTTTCCACAGCCATTGACCGCTCAGATCTCGGTGGCAACAAGTGGTCAACTACGTCAACTGCAAGGGCTTCCACTTGCTGAATGTTCAACAGGTGTGTGACCACCACAAACGCATCCTACAGTTCTGCACACGGTTCCCAGGGAGACTCCTACATTTTCAGTAGGTCTCAGATCTCTGACATCTTCCAGGACCCAGGGAGGCTGCAGGGTTGTCTCCTTGGGGTCAAGGGCAATCCGCAGAGGATGTGGCCGATGATGTCCGTGTGGCAGCCTCAGAGTGCAGCAGAGGGAAGGTAGAATGAGGCTCATGCTGCAACTTGCACTTTGGTGGAGCAAATGGCCGGAATGTTGAAAATGAGTTTCCAATGCCTGGACCGGTCTGGTGGAGCTCTGCAATGCAGTCCACAGAGGGTGTCACGCATCGTCTGCTGCACCCTTCACAACCTGGCACTGAAAGGGGGAGAGAGCTGCCTAAGGGGGAGGTGGAGACAAGCAGGGTGTCGACGGAAATGAGGGTGAGGTCATCAGAGGCCAGGACGATGGTGATGAGGCCATTGCACAGGCGTGCTCTGGAGGCCCTCATAGCTGCTAGTTTCCTGGAGGATGACGACGAAGTGCAGTGAAGAGACACCATTGATCCTCACATTGCATCTGTGAACATTCGACTTCTGTCTGGCTGATGGCAGCGCACACGCCCTCTGTGATAAGGCTCCTGTCATGGAGACACAGCGGATGCCCATAGTCCCTACATTCCAGGAGGATGACGACGAAATGCAGCGGGGACACTCCATAGATCCTCACATAGTTTATGTGAATGTCTGACTCCTGTCTGGCTGATGGCAGATTGCTTGCGCTCTGAACAGGGTCACATCATGGCGATGCAGTAGGGAAACTTTAATTCCTCCTGATCCTATGGCATCCTTCATGAGCTGAATCCTTCAGGCCCACACTGTCACCGGACACAAATACTGATGAGATGGGAGGGCCAGCCGCACCTCAAAGGTGCAAAGAGCGCACAGAGAGAATAAGGGAACTCTGTGCCACTGACCCAGGGTATTCTGGCAGCAATGATAAGCCCCATCGAGGTGCAGGCATGACTGAGAAGGTTGCACAAAGCACAGGGTAGAGGCCCTGGACTGAAACACCTGCCTTTATCTTATGCAGGGTCCAAGGTTCCACATTTGAGTGACACGAACACTGTTCATCATAACCAGGAGACATAGGCAAGGAGAAATTCTTGGGAGTTTATTTACAATAGTGAACATTATGTATAACGCCCATGCTCAGGCTGTGCAATTACATCTTAACTTTCCTAACCCTGCTGCTACATCTTGGTGCTCCCCCGACATCCACAGCAGAGGTGGAGGCAGCTTGGTGACTGATACGCCCTGTCTGTGATGACCATGGCAGGCCTCCTTGGCCTGTGGAGCTGGAACCGCTAGGGTCATAGGAAGACGGGATTCAGATGGGCCGGACACTCCCAGTGTCACCTGGGTGGATGGCCCTGGGTTGTGCACCTGCTGATCCTGCACCCTATGGGTGCTCGAGGGCTCCTGGCTGACTCCTTGAGAAGGAGCTGGAGTGAGATCAAGTTGCCTTGCACCCCTCTTGTGTACACACTGTTGGAGGACAACTATGGTGTCAGCGTTGGAGTTCAGCAGTGTATCAGTGCAGGAGAGATGTCCTGGATCAAGGCCACCATCCTGCCAGTGTTGACTTTGGTGCGTTGGCATGATGGTGCAATCACCTTGGACTGAAGATGGACGGACTCCTCCATCTTGCCTTGCAATCTGAGGAGTGCAGTTGTCATCCTTTCCTGCTGTTCCTGTGATTTACGCTGCAGCTCCAAGAACTGATTGAGGACCGAGTCTAGAAGCTCATCATCTGACTCGGACTCAGCAAATCACTTGCCTCCAGTAGTCTTCCGAGTGCCAGCGACCTCGGGTGCCCCTCCTTCGCCTACTGTGGAACAGATTGTGTGCTGTGCTCACCAGATAATGAACCCAAGCCTGCTGTACACGTAGGTCCCACTGAGGTGTGTCGCTACACTGGTGGAGCACGTGGGTGAGCACTGTGACGGGTCTTCGAGGGTGCTGTCCAATGAGTCCTTAACTGAGGTGCTGGAGCCAGGGCCAAGGTTGTCTGAGGGTAACGTGGCTGATGTGAGGAAGTGGAGATTATTAGTGCATGGCTGTCGCGGTACAGAGAACAGTGGACTCACAGTTGAGTTGCCAGAGGGATGATCTGGTGCATGATCCTCACTTGGATGCTTGGTGCCGACCTTGCCAACGCTGCAGAATGATCCATGTCCTCTCCAGCCAGCTCTAACACACGGTCTTCGAAGGGAGTGAGGACCTTGATGACTGGCACTCCACCCTCGGTCTGGGGCCTCTCCCTTTTACTGTGCGTGATCTTGTCTTGCACAAAGACAGATGACGAGTGAGAGAGCAAGGTGCATGATTGGCCAAATGAGAAGGATGTCAGATGTGCGTGTGTGTGCTGAGTGGAGCCATGCGCAGGATGAGGAGGCGTTCTCCAAAGGAGATGAGGCCAGATGGAGACGAGAGAGTGTGTGAGTGAGTAATGTCCCTTGAGTTAGCAATGAGTGAGATGCCAGTGAATGTGTGAGGGGCTTGAGTGTGAGAGAATTGAGAGTGATGAGATGGTTGACTAACCCTGGTGGCACGGATGAGATCATTCATCCTCTTTCTGCATTGGATGGCCGATCTCTTGTGGGCAACGTTGGCACTGACCACCGCCTCCCAAGCTGGATTGGTGATGTTGCTGCCTTTCCTGCGGCCAGAGAGGGGGATAGAGGACATCACAGTGGGCCTCCATGGCGTCCAAAAGGCATTCCAGGGACGCATCACTGAATCAGGGGGCTGCAATCTTCTTGCCTTTCTGTGCCATTCCTTTTGTGCAGCAGTCCTGAGCTGGAAGCACTGAGAAGTGTGTGCGCGGCTGCACTTTAAATATGGCGCCTGGTGTGAGGAAGCGACGAAGCTGCAACATGGTCAGCAAATCGGAGGCCGCCCGCCAGCAAACAGTGTTTCTCCCAGGAATGCATGATTAATGAGGCGGGATTGGGATGACATGGCTTGAAAACCTGCCATTGTGTCTAGTGGGTAAAACATCCTTTTTGCTGCCTGCTACCGGCACTTAGTGCGAATCTGGGACGATTCTGCCCAAACTTTCAAAGAGAAAAGTCATCAGAATATTTGGTAGATAGAGAAAGGCTTCATTCACTTGGTGAAGGAAGAACTGGTGGTTCGAATCCAACTCAATTTTGATTTGGTGAAGGATTTTCGCCTAGTGCCTAAATTTACTTAAAATGGGGTTGAAAGATATTCTACCTCATTTGAGATGGCAGCTACACAGCTATGGTGGCCCAAGGAGACATGGGCTTTGATTTTGCAAAACATTTTGGTAGGCAAGGCAATTAATGTTTATTCAAGTCTTTCAGAAGAGCAATTTTCCGATTATGCGACTGTTAACAATGTGGCACTTAATGCACATAACTGATACACCTCGGTAACCAGCTTAAGACATTGGACTGTCAGGAAAAAAAGGAACCAGGTATTAGTGGAATATGCTAGAGAGAAAGAGGTGTTGTGGGACTGGTGATATCATTCAATGAAATTACATGAGACTTTTGAAAATGGGAAGAAAGTCATGATCCTAGAAGAATTTAGCAACAGAATTACAGTAGCTATTAGGTCTCATTTGGAGGGCGGGAAAGTTTCCAAAATAAGGGAAGTTACAGTTTTAGCCAATGGGTGATATCTTACAAACAGCTAGGGAGCTTTAAATCTCTATTTATGAACCCATAAGAAAGATGAGGAATCAAATTTGGAAAATATTCTGGCTTTAAGGGAAAGGCTGAGGCTGTTATGGTTCATAAGAATGATGATATTGATAATAAGAATGATGGTAGCAAAAATAAAAGTGATAACGAAATCCATATGTTTTTATTGTTGTAAGATGGGGCATGTAAAAGCAAGTTGTTGGAAGCTTAAAGGAAAACAAGTTGCAGTAGTATGAATATCTAAGGAGTCTTCAGAAGACTATCAGTAAAAGAGTAAAATCAGTAAAAAAAGTAATAAAACCATGGCAATAGTACAGTTGCAAAGTGTTCCCTCAGAACCTACTACAGTGGTGGATGTAATTGGCTAGGATAATCAGGGAGATTCTGCCTTATGTACTGACGAAATGAGTCAGGTTACAGAAGGTTATAAAAGTTTTGTTTCTAAAGGAGAAGCATTTCCTTACTCCTCTAACAAAATAAATATTTTGAGTGATAATGGATCAGTTCAGTCATTGATGGCGGCAGATGATATGATTTATCTTCCAGATAGTCTAGTGATAGGAAAGGTACTGATCGGTGGTATATTAAAGGTACAAAATAACTTAATACAGAGGCACTACTGTAGGACTTGTTCATAGTTTGCCTTTTTCTAATTCATTCAAGGGATGTGGGCTTTACTGGCTAGGCCAGCATTTATTGTCCATTCCTAATTGCCCTTGAGAAGGTGGTGGTGAGCTGCCTTCTTGAACCGTTGCAGTTCATGTGGTGTGGGTATACCCACAGTGCTGTTAGGGAGGGAGTTCCAGGTTTGAAGGATTCAGGTGTTTGGTTCGCCAGGGCTTTTTTTAGGAAACTTGGATGAGAATATAAATCTTAAAGAATGAGGCTGACTTATTTAGTTGATCATCTTTAATTGTAGCCCAGTGGATTGATCCTGGTTTGCAAGGATTATTGCAGACATCATATTCTAAGGAAGAATCAGAAAAGGTTCCTGAATGTTACTACCTGAAAAATAGATTAAAGAAGAAATGGAGACCTCCTCAAAAGACCAGTGGATGAGGAATGGATCACAGTTCATCAAATTGTCGTCTCCCCTGGTTAACGCAGGGAAATTTTAAAAATTGCACGAGATTCCTAAATGACCTGCCCGGAATAGGAAAGACTCAGGGTGGGATTTTCCAGCCCCTCCCGCCGGCAGGATCTTCTGGTCCTGCTGAAGTCAATGGAGATCTGAATGGCTCTCCGCCTCTGCTGCGGGGGAACCTACCACGGTGGGGCCAGAAAATCCCAGCCTCAGGCTAAAATAATGAAATGTTTTTACTGGCCAGGATTGCATAGGAATGTGGTTGACTCCTGAAAGACATGTCACACATAGCAAATGGTTAGAAAACCTCAGCTGTCAATTAAATCAACTCCATTGATCCCTACACCCTCTTTCGATGAATTGTTTGGTAGGGTTCTAGTAAATTGTGTGGGACCTTTACCTAAAACCAAATGGGGTATCAATATTTTTATCTACCATGGATTCGTCTACAAGGATCCCAGAGGCTATTCCTTTAAGAAAGATTATTGCAAAGAGGGTAATTGAAGGCTCAATTCAGTTTTTCACTAGGAATGAATTACCCAGAGAGGTTCAATCTGACCCAGGATCAAATTTTATGTCACAGGTATTCCAGAAAACTATGTGCAGGTTAGGAATAAAACAACTTAGATCAACTGCATATTGCCTACAATTGCAATGGACATTTGAAAATGCCATCAAATCTTAAACATGATGATCAAAGCTTATTGCCTTGAATATCCAGAGGATTGGGATAGAAGCTTGTCATTTTTACTGTTTGCAATTAGGGATGCACTTAATGAATCAACAGGTTTCAGTCCCTTTGAGTTAGTCTATGAACACAAAGTAAGAGGACCACTTAAATTTATTAAAAAGAGAAATTTATGGATCAGGAAGAGGAAATTACTCCCTTAGACTAAGTGCCCAAGTTCCAAGGCAGACTATCACTTCGAGGCTCTGCTACTCTTAATGACCATGCCCCAGAGCTTAAATGTCAATTTGCCCAAAATACCATTTCCTATGTCCTATTCCACACTAAGGGCAGAATCTTAACACAACGGGCCTACATGCAGCTGGGGAATCCATTTGTAATTGAAGTGGGCTTTACTGTGGGTCTTTTAACATAGCCACTGCATTAACATTCCATTTCCAGGCTTCCTGGCCAATCAAAAAGCACGGGTGAGTTGACACCACATTTGTGAAAGGCAAAAATTCCAATCAAAGGGATCCGGACAGGCCAGAATGGCTGAACAGTACATTTGTTCCTAAGGCTTCAGCAACTCCAGGAATGAGAGACTTGGGAACGCTTCCCCTGACCATCACCCACCCACCCCAACTCCCCCCACCACTCACCACCCTCCCGGCCCCTACCTCTCAAACCACAGGTTTCTGATTCTTAGCTGGAGGTCCTGGTGTGGGATCTGAGGGACTGAAGTTTGCAAAAGATGGGGGGAAAAGGTAAGCCTCTCAAACCAGGTGGCCAAGGAAGTGAACAGCAGGAATGTGGCCCCTTGAACCTGGAAACAGTGCACCAAGAGGATCCAGAGCCTTAGAACGGCAGGAAAAACGAGTGGCATAACACTTTTGAGGTGCCAAGCCCCACACACTGACTTTTCCAGCATTCTCCTGCACATTGCTCCTTAGATGAATACGCTTTGTAACACAGTAATGCCTCTGTTACTCTCCACTAATGTCCCTTCCTCCTCCCCATTTAATCTATTTCTCACACATAGTTCTCTGCTTTCTCTCTTTACAGGAGAAAGTGCAGAACTCCAGGGAGAGGCAGAGAACCAGGGCGGGGCACTCCAGTGATAGCTCTTAAGGACCAATGGTAATGCATGCCTACCTGGTCTATTGGAAAGGTGGTCTTGTTTCACGTGGGTGTAGATATCAACAACAACCTGCCATGAAAGCCTAAACTTCCCGAAGGAGTAGTGCTCACCTGTCAAGACACATGAGCCTTTACACCCTGTTTTGGGGTCTTGCCACCTTTGAGCTGTGCTCATCTCCTCTGTCCTGTGGAGTGGCACGTGGCTGAGGAGAAGGCAACTGCTGCTGGTATTACTCCTCTTGTTCTTTATCAAAGGTTCAAGGTAGAACTACATAAGCTTCTCCCATGCCACAGCAAAGCCTGAAAGCAGGGAAGCGCAGATCAAGGTGAGTGAAATCCAAGACAGGTGAAATGACTGAAAAGTTGGAAATCACCTGTCAAGCAGTGAAAGCACATTCTCAGAAGAAGTGCTGTGAGCACCAGCTCTTACCTAGGTCTGCAGCTAGTCAGTTTCATTGTTTGAAGGCTTCCCAGTCTGCAGTTTCACTTAACAAGCACTCCTTGCTGCGCTCTCGCCTGGTTCACCCTGGCATGTTCCGCTGGGGTTTCTGATCTCCTGCAAATCCATCCAGATTAAACCTGGCGGTAAACAGGATCGTGTTGGGCTGAACCCACTCCTCCTTGCCAGTTAAAAAATTCTATCCCAAGTCTCATTGCCCCATCACTTTTGGGCTTTGCCAAATTCTAATGCCTCGCTAACCCAATGCTACAAATTCAAAATTCCTGGGCTTGCCTACAATTTCCACTTAGCTTTTTTTGCTCCATGGCTTTGTAGCTCTTCCAGCCCTACATACCAGTGCCTGCTCATCTTACCCTAGCCTCATTTTGCCTTCTCCCTTCCCATGCTTTTTGTCATAGAAGTTCCAGCTGCCTCTTGGATCCTCCCGAAAACCTACCACTTTGCTCCTCTCTCCTCTCTTTTAAAAGCCTCTTCCAAATCTAGCACATTAAACCTGCCTTCAGTCCATCTCCCTTAGCTCTTCTCCATTCACTGTTCATTAACTGCTTTTGCTCTGTGAAACACTTTGGAACTTATGAATATTTTAAAGATGCTATATAATTGCAAGGTGTTGTAGTATTGTAGGGGTCACTCCTGATCCTTTACTCCAATTTCTTCACTATACAGTGATAGTATCCATTGAGAAACTTTTGAAGGCCAGAGTTTTACTGTGCTGTTAACTTTGAAATCTTCAAAAGAAAACAAATAGCAGCTTGGATTTATATACTGCTTAACATTGTAAGAGGAGTCAAGGCGATTAACAGGAGCATGAACAAACAAAATTTGACACCAAGCCACAAAGAAAGGTTAGGGCAGATGATGAAAAATTTTATCAAAGAGGGAGGTTTTAAGCAGTATCTTAAAGGAGGAAAGAGAGGTAAAGAGGCAGACAGGTTTGGGAAAGAAATTCCGGAGCTTAGGTTTTGGCAACTGAAGGCACAACTGCCAATGGTGGAGTGATTAAAATCAAAATCAGAGGGGTTCATGAAGCCGGAATTGGAGGGGTACAGATATCTCTAACGGTTGCAGGGCTGGAGAAGCTTACAGAGTTAGGGAAGCGCAAGGACATAGAGGAATTTAAAACAAGATGAAAATTTTAAAATTTAGGCATTGCTTAATCGGGAACCAAAGTAGGTCCGCAAACACCAGGGTGATGGGTGAACAGGGTCTTGGAGTTGAGTTAGGACATGTGTAGCAGATCTTTGAAAAACCTGAAGTTTATATAAGATAGAGCATAAGAGGCTGGCCAGGAGTGTGTTGAATAGCCAAGTCTAGAACTAACAAAGGCTTGGATGAGTGTTTCAGCAGCAGGTGAGTTGAGACAGGAGTGGAAACGAGCGATGTTATAAAAGTGGAAATAGGTGTCATAAGGCACTGCTGAGAACTTCTCCAGATGAATCAGGCAAATTTGCTGTTGATAACAGGACAGAAGAACTGCAAACATATTGCAGAATAAGCTACGGAATGAAGTGAGAGAAGTCTTAGATGTAAAGGGACAATATTTTGAGTGCTTTTCCTCAAGCCCATAATATCCTACTTGTAATTGGAATTTTCAAAATTGAGACAGGGCTGTTATTTCACAACTGGGATCGTTCTTCAATATCTCATAGCAATATTACATGCAGCACAATAACTAATTCAATTAAACAAACAAGTTTTACTGCTACATGGATTTGGACTTCTTGTATCCCGATATGAATATAACGTATCAGTTCCTTATTCTATACTTGTGTTGAGCAAGAAAAACTGTTGATAGCAAGAATTTTGCTTATGATTATGGAAATGCCACAGTCTACAATAAATGTGAAAATCAGTGACTACGTATACAATTCACTTAGACTTCTTATGATAGTAAATCCATCAGGATGACAGTTTTTCACACAAGCAGTTTGTATCAATTGTGGTTAATCATGTTTTGCGGTATAATTTAGTGTAGTGATTATTCTGGTTCTCTTCAGAAATGACTTTGAATTGTCTCTTTGAATTACCTCCTCTTAATAAAAAGGAATACAAGGCAGATTATACCTTCTATATGCACAATGATGGAACTAAGTTCCTGATTTACTATTATGTGTAAATAGACTAAAATACTCAGGAGGCAGGGCTTTCCTGCTTGTCCACACACTTCATTTCAATTTTTCCATTTGTTATTATAGATCTGAGTAGCAGGCTTAAAACCCATAATGATGTCAAACACCTGCAGTTATAGTAGCCCTTGGGCACCCCATCTGTTCTTTTCAATAATCAGGCCATCAGCTGAAGGTTGCCTAGGGCAGAATGCCAAATTGAGATTGTAAATCTTTCCTTTGTGGTACAGCAAGTAAAATAATTTTCAGAAGGAGAGGATATCTGATGCATAGCTTCCACAGTCAGTGTGGACCAATTAGAATCAGAGGTTTCTAGTTTCCTCATTTCATAGAATCACAGGAACTTATAACACAGGAGGAGGCCATTTGACCCGTCATGCTGTGCTGGCTTCTGGAAGAGCAGTTATGTTTATGCCCACAGAACAGTAGTCATTCTGAGTCCCATGGCCATGCTTTATGTCTGTAGCCCTGTAAGATCCTCATCCTGAAATCCCTATCCAAATACCTTTCAAAGTTATCTATGGAATTAGCTTTCACCACCTTTTCAGGTATAATGATCTAGATCTCATTAACTTGGGTGAAAATAATTCTCATCTCCCTTCTAGATCTTTTGCCAATTATTTTAAATTTATGACCTGGTACTTGACTGACTCAGCAGAAGGAATGGATTTTTTAAATCTACTTTGGCAAAACTGCTCATCTTAAAGCCTATAATAGGTCACCTCATAACCTTTCCAGTTCTAAGAATAACAGCTCTAATTTTTCCACCTCTCCACATTAGCATCTGATAAATCTACTCTGTATGGTTTCGAAGGCTGTTATTTCTTTCTTAAGGGGACACACGGAGACGAGACTATGCCAGAGTGAGATGTAGACAGTGTGTAGTTGGGAATTTGGTTCAGGTGGTGAGTTCTGGTAAGTTTTTTCTCAAGTTTCAATTTAGATTAAGAGTCAGGCTCTGACATAGAACTTTCAAGCTTCAAATGAGTTGAATAGCCTGGTTAAACAAGGAGCTGTATGGTAGTGGCAGTTATCTGTCAATCAGATGAAGTTAGTTGGTTCAACAGGTGTTAATTACAGTAGCAGGAAGCTAAACTAGCTAGTGACTCATCTGAAGCTCTATATAGGCAGGCAGGTTCTTCAAACTGCATGGAAATGGGGCTATGCCAGAGTGAGATGTACACAGAGTTTGGTGCAGAGGGGTAAAGAGGTGCAACATTTTCTAATTATTTTCAGCCTCCACCTGTTGGGAGAGTTTTCTTCCTCTGTCTCCAAGCTGGTAAGTGCAACTTTCTATTATGTTATCTGTGTAAATTACTAACCAATTGACTAATTAGGCCATAAGATGTAGGAACAGAAGCCATTCAGCCTTTCGAGTCTGCTCCGCCATTCAATGAGATCATGGTTGATCTGATAATCCTCAACTCCACTTTCCTGCCTCTTCCCCAGAAACCTCGATTGCCTTACTGATTAAAAATCTATCTCAGCCTTGAATATACTTAATGGCCCAGCTTCTACAGCCCTCTGCGGTAAAGAATTCCACAGATTAACTATCCTCTGAGAGAAGAAATTCCTCCTCATCTGTCTTAAATGGGTGACCCCTTACTCAGATTATGCCCTCTGGTCCTAGAATCTCCCACAAGAGGAAACAATCTCTCAGCATCTATCCTGTCAAGCTTCCTAAGAATCTTATATGTTTCAATAAGGTTGCCTCTCATTCTCCTAAACTCCAAAGAGTACAGGCCCAACCTACTCAACCCTCTCCTCATAAGAAAATCCCTCCATACCCAAAATCAACCTAGTGAACCTTCTCTGGACTGCCTCCAATATCAGTATATCTTTCCTTAGATAAGGGGACCAATGCTGTTCATAGTATTCTAGGTGTGGTCTAACTGATGCCTTGTATAGTTTTAGCAAGACTTCCTTATTTTTATACTCCATTCCTGTTGAAGTAAATGCCAGCATTCCATCTGCCTTCCTTATTACCCATTGAACTTGTATGTTAGCTTTTTGGGATTCATGCACAAGGACTCCCAAACCTTTTGCGCTGCAGCCTTCTGCAGTCTTTCTCCATTAAAATAATATTTAGCTCCTCTATTCTTCCTGCCAAAGTGCATAACCTCATATTTTCTCCACATTATATTCCATCTGCCACTTTTTTGCCCACTCACTTAACCTATCTATATCCCTCTGTAGGCTCTTTGTGTCATCCTCACCACTTACCTTCCCACCTATTTTTGTATTATCCGCAAATTTGGCGATAGTACATTCACTTCCTTCATATATCAATATATATTGTAAATAATTGAGGTCCCAACACTGATCCCTGTGGCACTCCAGTAGTTACAGATTGCCATCTGAAAACGCCCCCTTATCCCAACTCTCTGTCTCCTATTAGTTAGCCAATCCTCTATCCATGCTAATATACTACCCCCAACACCACAGGCTTTTATCTTATTCAGTAGCCTTATGTGCAGTACCTTATTAAATGCCTTTTGGAAATCCAAATATGTTACATTTACTGGTTCCCTTTTATCTATCCTGCTAATTACCTCCTCTAAGAATTCTAATAAATTTGTCAGGCATGATTTCCCCTTAAATAAGGTTGGACAGAGATGGCAAGACTGATGTTGTGTCATGGCTACGGTATGTGGGGATCCATGGAATGCATTGCAATCCCGGACAACCATATCTCCAGTAAGTGTCTGCAGCTTAAGCAACTTCGGCTCAGAGTTGCGGGGATGGAGACTGAATTGCGGACATTGTGGGGCATCAGGGAGGGGGAGAGTTACTTGGACACTTTGTTCCAGGAGGCTGCCATACCTCTTAGGTTAGGCAGAACTTTAGAGTTGGTCAATGGTCAGGGACAGGAGGGTCTGACTGTGAGTCGGGCGGTAGGAGGAAATTAGCATGTAGAATGGAGAAGCCTCAGCGCCTGACTTTGTTCAACAGGTATGAGGTGTTTGCTACCTGCGTGGATGAGGAAAAGGACTGCAAGACGGATGAGTGGACTTGGCCATGGCACCATGATGAAAGATGACATTCAAGTGGGGGGAGTGAAGAGGAAAGTGGTAGTGATAGGAAACAGTATAGTCAGGGGGATAGATACTGTTCTCTGCAACTGCGACTGGGAGCCCCAAAAGGTTGTGCTGCCTGCCCGGGCCCAGGGTTAGGGGCATCCGCTGGTCATTGGAGAGGGGCTTGATGTGCAAGGGGAAGGATCCAGTTGTCGTGGTCCACATGGGAACCAATGACAGAGCAGATCATCATTCTTGGTTCTACCCAAGAGAATTTTGAGGAGTTAGGACCCAAATTAAAAAGAACATCAAAGGTGTTCTTTGGATTGTTACCTGGGCCATATAGAGTCAAGCAGGTTATAGAGTTAAATGAATAACTCAAAGAGTGGTATGGGAAGGAGTTTTCAAACATGGGGCACTGGCACCAGTGCTCAGGGAAGAGTGAGCTATTCCGTTGACAAGGGCTCCACTTAAATTGGGCGGGACCAGTGTCCTGCCCAATCATATAACTAGGGCTGTGGGCCGGGCTTTAAACTAATGGGTGGCCGGGGGTGGGGGAGAGAGTGGCGGTGGGGTGTGGGGAAGAGGGTTCGATTGAAGGAAGATTTAGAAATCTGAAGGGAAAGGTTGAGGTATCAGAACAGAATAGCAATGTGGGTAAAGACAAGCAGAGTGGGACAGGAAGGAACGGAGTTTAACAAAAATTGTACATCAGCAAATAATTTCATTGCAGCGGATAGATGTAAAAAAAAATGAAATTAAAGGCTCTTTATTTGAATGCAGAAAGCATCTGCAACAAGACGAATAACTCACCTCCTGATTCCCCAAAGCCTGTCCCATCTACAACGCACAAGTCAGGAGTGTGAAGGAATACTCTCCATTTGTCTGGATGAGTGCAGCTCCAACAACACTCAAGAAGGTTGACGTCATCCAGGACAAAGCAACCCATTTGATTGGCACCCCATCCACAAACATTCATTGCCTCCACCACCGGCGCACAGTGGCAGCAGTGTCTACCATCTACAAGGTGCACTGCAGCAACTCACCAAGCCTGTTTAGACAGCACCTTCCAAAACCCACAACCACCACCATCTAGAAGGACAAGGGCAGCCAACACATGGGAACACCACCACCTGGAAGCTCCCCTCCAAGACACTCACCAACCTGACTTGGAACTATATTGCCATTCCTTCACTGTCACTGGGTCAAAATCCTGAAATTCCCTCCCTAACAGCACTGTGAGTGTTCCAATGCCATATAGCCTGCAATGGTTCAAGGCAGCAGCTCAGCATCACCTTCTCAAGGACAATTAGGGATGGGCAATAAATGTTCGCCTAGCCAGTGACACCACATCCCATGAACGAGTAAAAAAAAGGTTGAGCTCATGGCACAAATGGTTATAAAAGTGAAATAAACACTCCAGGCTACACAATATTTCAGAAAAATAGATAGAATGGCAAAGGAGGAGGGGTAGCTTTGTTAGAAAAGGATGATATGAGGATATTAGTACGGGTAGAAATTAGGAATAGCAAGAGTCAGAAAACACTGGTGGGAGTAGGTTATAGCCCCCTAACAGTGGTTATACTGTTGGGCAGAGCATTAAACAAGAAATTATTGGAGCTTGTAACAAAGGATCGTGAGGGACTTTAATCTTCACGTAGATTTCGACAATCAAATTGGCAAAATAAAAGCAAAATACTGTGGATGCTGGAAATCTGAAACAAAAACAGAAAATGCTCCAAAAACTCAGCAGGTCTGACAGCATCTGTGGAGAGAGAAACAGAGTTGACGTTTCGAGTATGACCCTTCTTCAGAGCTACAGAGAAGTAGAAATGTGATGAAATTTATATTGTTTAAGGGGGGTGGAGCAGGTGAAGCTGGATAGGAGGCCAGCGATAGGTAGGGGCAAAGGAGAGGTTGACAAAGATGTCATGAACAAAAGGACAAAGGGAGTGGTAAGGGCTAAAAAAAGTGCTGATAGCAGCATTCAGATAAGGAAGTAGAATGTGATAATAGCAGGACAATGGTAAGCACTCTGAAAAGAACAACATGAACAAGTAATAGATGGCCCTTGTGGGGGTGGGGTGGGTGAGGTGGTGGGGGAAAAAAGGGGATCGAAAATGGGATAAAAAGGGGGTATAAAAAAGGGATAAAACAATTAATAAATGAATGAAAATAAAAATAAGTGGATAAAAAATAAAAATGAATTTTGAAAAAAGGGATAAAAAGGGGTGTAGATAGAGGAGAGAGTTCATGGTCTGATTGGCAAGACTGGTCTAGAAGATGAGCTTATTGAATGTTTTCATAACAGCTTCCTGGAATAATACATTAAGGAACCACCTAGGTATAAAGCTACCTTAGGTCTAGTATTATGCAATGAAGAAGGGCTAATTAGTAATGTCGCAATAAGAGATCCACTGAGAAATAGTGATCACAATACCACTGATTTCCAGGTTATATTTGAAAGTGACATACTCCAAACATGAACAAGTAAAACTTAAACAAAGACATTTAAATAGGTATAAAGGGACAACTGGCTAAGGTTACTACTGGGTAAACAGACTAAGAAGTATGGAGGTAAATGAACATTTAAAAAATACAATTCAAAATGTTCAACTAAAATACATTCCATTGAGAAGCAAAAATGCAGCAAGACCGACCCATCCGTGGCTCTTATACTATTAAATTCCTAAAAGAAGACGCTCACAATGTTGCAAATACAGTAGCGGCCTGAGGATTGGGGATGTTTTAGAAACTAGCAGACCACCAAAAGGTTGATAAAAAAGGGAAAAAGGAGAATGAGAGTAAACGAGCCAGAAATATAAAAAAAGATTGTAAGAGCTTTTATAAATATATAAAAAGGAAGAGAGTTGGTCCCTTAGAAGCAGGGACAGCAGAAATTATCATGGAGAATGAGGAAACAGCAGAAGCATTGAACAAGCATTTTTTGTCTGTCTTCACAGTAGAAGACACATGTTTCATACTAGAAATAGATGATAACCTGGTGACTTAAAAAAGGTGAGGAAATTAAAGAAATTAATATTGGCAGAGAAGAAGTATTGGAGAAACTTAAGGGACGAAAATCCGACAAATCCCCAGGGCCCGATGGCCTACACCAATTGGCTTGAAAAGAGTTAGCTGCAGAGATAGTGGATGAGTTGGCTATGATTTTCCAAAATTCCTTAAATTCTGGAATGGTCCCATTAGATTGGAAGTTGGCAAATGTTACTGCTTTTCAAGAAAGGAGGGAGAGAGAAAGCAGTGAATTACAGGCCAGTTAGCCTAACATCAGTTGTTGGGAAAATGCTGGAATCTGTTAAGGAAGTCTTAATAATGCACTTAGAAAAGCATAGTATTTTTTGAACAAGTCAACATGGCTTTACTAAAAGGAAATCCTGTCTGACAAATTTAAAGTTTTTTGAGGATATAACTAGTAGGGTAGATAAGTGGAAACCAATAGATGTAGCATACTTGGATTTCCAAAAGGCATTTGGTAAGGTGCCACACAAAAAGTGAAGAGGCAAGATAGGGTCTCATGGAGTTAGGGGATAATATTTTAGCATGGATGGAGGATTGGTTAATGCATAGAAAGAAGAAGTGGGCATAAATGGTGCTTTTTCAAGTTGGCAGGCAATGAATAGCAAGGATCAGTGCTCGCACCTCACCTATTTACCATCTATATGAATGACTTGGATGAAGATGCAAAACTTAATGTGTCAAAATTTGCTGATGATACCAAGCTAGGTAGGGAGGTAAGCTGTGGGGAGGAAACAAGAGGCTGAAAAGAGATATAGGCAGGTTTAGTGAGTGGGCAACAAGATAGCAGGTGGTATCTTGGTCGTAATAGAAAAGCAGCATTTTTTTAAAAAAAGGTGTGAAACTTGTAAGTGTTGACGTTGAAAGAGACTTGAATGTGCTTGTACAACGAAAGCAGCAAGTTGGTATGCAGGTGCAACAAGCAATTAGGAAGGCAAATGGCACATTGGTCTTTATTGCAAAGGGATTGGAGTACAAGAAGAAAGAAGTCTTGCTACAATTATAGAGTGTTTTGGTGAAACCACATCTGGAGCACTATGTGCAGTTTTGGACTCCACATTTAAGAAACAATATACTTGCACTGGAGACAGTACAGTGAAGGTTCACTAGATTGGTTCCTGGGATAAAGGGGTTGTCCTATGATGAGAGGCCAAGTAAATTGGGCTTTTATTCTCTGGTGTTTAGAAGAATGAGAGGCAATCTCACTGACATGTGCAAAATTTTGGAGAGGCTTGATAGGGTAGACGCTGATTGTTTTCGCTGGTTGGGGAGTCTAAAACACAGGGGCACAGTTTCAGGATAAGGGGCCGATCATTTAGACTGAGATGATGAGAAATTTTTTCACTGAAAGAGTTGTGAATCCTCAGAATTCTCTACCCTGGAGGGCTGCGGATACTCCATTTGTAAATACATTTAAGTCTAGGATAGATTTTTGGTCTCTCAGGGAATTAAGAGACATGGGGAGCGGGTGGGAAAATAGAGTTGAAGCCCAAGATCAGCCATGATCATATTGAATGATGGAGCAGGCTCGACAGGCCTTATGGTCTACTCCTATTTCTTGTGTTTCTCGAAGTGCACACGGTGCCCAGAATTATTCTACAATACTCCAGCTGTGACCTACCCTGTTTGATTTTGCATTATATTCCTCTATTTAAGCCATGTGCTTTTTTAATCACTTATTTCTGTGATAATCCTGTAAATCAGAGGCTAGCCAAGGAAAGTGTACAAGAACTGTCTGCACTTGTATTAACACGTCAGAGTGATAAAAGAATCTGATTTGTGTTGTTTGCACAAGTGACATTTCTAGGTATCCCAATTTCTGAAACCTGGAAGGCTGTTTACAATGTATGATGTGCTCCAGGACCCAAATTCTGAGAGTTACCTGCTAATTGATACACAACCATATTTCAAATACCTCTGGTAATGGTTAGCAATGCTTACTTTCAGTACCAAAGTCAAACTAGAGGGCATGCTTGACAAAATATCATATTGACATGCAAAGAATCAATTCAACGTTATATCTGCTTGAGATCTACTCTCAGCAATGTTGCGATGCTCTACATATCTCTGTGGTTTCGGCTAATCTACCAATAAGGCACAACAACGAAACTAGATTATGAAGAACTAATTACAACAGTAGTACAAGACAATGGCTTGAAATCAGCATAAAGGAAAGGTCCCAAAGTTTCTGAAGCTTGAATAGTCCACCCACTAATCATTTGCTCTTGCTTTTATTTCACTGGCATTCAAGTAACTTGTGCAATTTCAGCAGCTGGGCTGATCATAACTGAGGTAGAGGCACAGATAGGGTAGCAGGTCTGTGAAGCAGTAAAGCTGAAGAGACTGTGCATATTATGAATATTTCTCTTGCAGAGGGTCAGGGAACTCTTTGTGATTGTTCAATGTTCATTATTTTGGCTATCTGCCCATTGTATTGACCGGGCTTGAACTAGAAGCAGTAACTTTTGTAAGGCAGGCCGGACAACTCTTATTGCAGATTACTGATAGGCTACTGTAATAGTTGGACAAACCAATTAACCTGTCCTTGCCAATTCACTAAGTGAAGTACTTGGAAAGAAGCATATTTCTTATGCTTTAAAGGGAATGCTGGATGCAACAGTGGAGCAATATCTAACAAGGTGGTCTATGAGTGTTTCATCACTGGAAGCCTTCAGCTGAGGAAAAATCTACCCATACCAGTTGCAATGAATGACAGGTTTTGAGATACCATTGTGTCAACAAGTTCCGACATTATGGGATTCTCAGATCACAAAGGTGGCTGCGTAGCACGTTGTGGTAGGTTTGGCCAGAACTTTGCCCACTGAATTGAAATTGAGCTTCTCGAAAGACAATGTCTTTGGAGGGTTTCAGTTGGGATTTCTTTAGGGTTACTGGATGGCATAGCTGGAATTCCAAACTTTTGCGAAAAAGGATTACAAAGTTCTTACTGAATGGTGGCAGATTTTTGTTAAACAAGTACAGATTCAGCATTTTTTTGTTTAAGGTGTTTAAGAAAATTAATGCATGTGGTTAAAACAGTGTTGCTGTAACCACACCTGTGGCTAATGAACAATTTCCATTGGGCAACATTTGGCTAAGAGGATGAATGGGGGAAAAAACTGCAAGGCTGTGTACACTTCAGGAAATATACAGAAGAGAATAATACGCTAAACAGCAGATAGAAATCCAATGCAAGCTGGTCAAGTTTGTGTAAGGGCAGAATTGTCCCCGAATTGCATGAAAGACGGTAACGGGCATGGAAATTGACACTTTTCCCGCTGGCCGCAATGGCGGGTTTTTGCACTGTATTGGCGCTGTCCCTCCTCATAAATTATGTATCCACATGAAACTCACTGGATTGTTGGTGGGCAGCCTCCAGTTTGCCCGCCCCGACATGACCTCACTGCTTCCTCACTCCCGGTGCCATATTTAAATGGCCACAGTGCACACAGTTCTCAATACTTGCAGCTCAGGACAACTCCATTGAAGGGATGGTCCCAAAACCTAAGAAGAGTGCTGCCCCCAGGTTTAGTGATGCCTCAATTGAGCACCCGCTGGTCACCTTGGAGGCCTGCCACAATGCCCTCACTACCTAAATTGGCAGTTGAGGCTGCAACGCTCAATTAATTTAAAGATACTTGGATCTGCATCTGAGGCGCTGTAACCTGCAAAGCTATGGACCAGATAGTGGAAAGTGAGATTAAAATGAATGGCTAGTTTCTTTTTAATCTTTTTCTGGCCGGCACAGACATGATGGGCTGAATGGCCTCTTTCTGCACCGTAACCGTTCTCTGGTTCCATCAGGAAAAGATGTCAGCTGCAATCCTCAGATTGCAAGGAGTGATGGAGCAGTCAATCTGCATTCAGTCTGAGGAGATCACACCATCATACCAACGCTCTGAGGTCAGCACTGGCAGGATGGCGGCCGCCATGGACACCTTGGTCCAGGACATCGGTCTTGCGGGCTAAACTCCATCACTGAAGCCCTAGCTGGCCTCCAACAGTGTCAACATGAGGGGGTGTGGGGCAGCTCCATTTCACTCCAGCTGCCCCTTCTCCTCAAGGAGTTAGCCAAGGTCCCTTGAGCACCCATAGGGAGGAGGACAATCAACTGAACACTCCAGAGTCATCCACCCAGTTGACTCCAGGAGTGTCCCACTGATCCAACTCCCCTCTTCCTGTGACCCCATCGGCTCCAGCTCCAAAGGCTGAGGAGTGTGCACCTGCCCTACAGTAGGACACTCAGAGCAGGCCGGGGCCCTCCAGAGGATGCCCGCAAGGATCATCACAGACAGCAGGGCACAGCAGTCAGCAGGCTGCCTCCACCTTCACTGTGCATGTTGGGGAAGGATCAAGATGTAGCGATAGGGTTAGGAAAAGAAAGAAATATAAGGAGCACAATGGTGGCACAGGTGTTCACAACATGTACATAATGTGCACAACTGTAAATAGAATATGACCCCATTCCAGGTATCCTCATGTTTACCTTTTTATTAAGAGCTGTGTTGCAGTCAATTAGGTGACACACCATGGACCCTCCCCCCATTTATTGCAAATGTCACTATCATGGGCATGTGGTATGTGTAGTCTGCTTATATTTCATAGCTGTGTCTGGCCGTTTTCATATCAGTTTCGACACCAGTGATACCTCATCCGTAATGTTATCGCTGCTTGTGGAAGGCACGTTGTTCACATGCTTTGCAGGGTTGTCTCATTTTGACTCTTGGCTGTGTGACAGAGAGGCAGAGGTATTCTCCCATGTCATATGCAGGATTGAGAGGTGAAGGTGTAGTGTAGGTGGTCAGAAGTATTAACGCATGGAGAATGGTGATATGTCCTAGAAATCCATGCACTCTTGTCATCTGCCAGGGCTTCCATGCTATGAGCCCGTACTCTAAGGAACTATGCATTCCTGTCTGGCAGCTGCACTTGTGATTTTCTGACTGTAAATCTAATAAGCTGAGCAATAAGTGTGAACACCTTGCCACCTTAAGCCCACGGGACTCTAGCCCTTTCAGCCAAACTAGTCTTCTGGCTCTCGAACCTACAGGCTTGAGCATCTCGAACCATGTAGTTGTGTGTGTTGTGGCCATGAGGCTCACGTTTCAATGTGCGGTTGCAGCTCTGTGCATCCCCTTATCTGACCACTGGCCACAGTCACAAATGCCAATCCCAAATGGTCACATGCAGTGGATCATGGATCCATTGAGCATGAGCGGGAACTACCAGTTGTACCTTGAGATAATGTTGATGGGAGAAATACGGTATGAGCAATAAACTACTGAAGCTTAAGTGTGCGCTACATTGGAAACTACGCATGACTCTGAGGGCTTCATGGTGTCAGAGATTTTTCAATTTGCCTGGGCCAGCGCTGCCCATGAGGGCACAATGTCCGGTTAAAAAGGAGGCATGTTAATTTCAGCTATGCCAGCTTTTGAAAATCGTTATCCTCAGGTGGTCCACATCCATAGTAAGGTAAGAAAAAACGCAGGCCACCATGCCCGAGTGAGAGTGCTGGATGTCAATGGGATTGAGAAGAAGATGACAGTAAGGACTGACTCATTTGTACATGGGTTGAGACCTGCCAAACCTCTTTGGCTGCCTTGGCCCAAGTCTTACACATCTGTTGCACCATCGATGTCACTCAGAATGCGTAGTCACGTTGCTGGACATGGATCGCCTCGGAGCGTAGTCCGATTGAAGGCTATCACCTACAAGCCCACTCACGATAGTGGATCAGCTCCTGCATCATGCAGGCTACCGACATGACTAAGATGTTGCAGAGATGCTTGAAGAATCAGCACCTTTGGACCTTTGATGGCAACACACCCTCCTCCAGACAGCACTTCACCTCAGTGAGGAAGCACGCTCCCAAGGTTTCATCAACCTTCAAAGGATCATGCCAAGGGGAGCCTGATGTAGAACTACTGACTCTCATTTTGAATTGCATAGTTGAAAAGATAGGAGTCACAAATCTTCTGTTCATGTCGGCCCCTCATGTAGGTCACTTGTCCAGGAGGATATTCACTCCATCTCTTCATCCACCTCCTTGAATTGTGTGGCGATGAGGCCCTCCTATGCACACCTGCCGTGTCTGGCCTGTGCTATGGCCTCTTCTTTTGCAGCGCTGGCTTCCTCGAACATCTCTGCCATCCCCTTAGAGGTGCTTTCCATTGGGCAAGTCACCACCCCATCCTTGCAGTGCCAGGTTGTGTAGTGCACAGCAAGCCAGGATGATCCGTGACACCCTCTGGGGAGTGTACTGGAGTGCTCTGCCAGATCTGTCCAGGCATCGGAATCACATCTTCAGCATCCCTATGGTGTGCTAGACCAATGTTTGGGTAACGGTATGAGCCTCGTTGTACCTTCTCACTGCATGAGGCTGAGGCCGCCACATGGGCGTCATCAACTACATCCTTTGCAGGTATCCTTTGTCTCTGAGGAGCCAGTCCTGGATCCTGTGTGGTCCCTCCAAGATCTGCGATCTACTCAAGATATATGTCGGGGATGCTCCCTGGATAGCTGGAGCAAACCTGCAGGATTTGTTTTGGTGGCACACACAGTGAGTGGATGCCTTCCCTGTTTATGTATTGTAGTGCCTGCTGCCAGGGAGCTTAGATAGCCACAAGCACAGTCGATGGCACCCTGCACCTTTGGAAACTTGGAAATCTTTGCGAAGGCCAGTGCTCTGGCGTCCTGGTGTGCTTGGTCTCTGTTGAGGTGGATGTAATTGTGGACCTTGGCAAAAAGGGCATCTGTGACTTCATGTATGCATTTTTGTGTGGATGCCTGAGAGATCCCACAGAGATCCTCTGGAAGGAGCCAGTAACAAAGTTGAGTGGCACAGAAGTTGAGTGCGGCTCTAACTTTCACAGCCAATGGCAGTGTATGTCCTCAGAATCCATGTGGTGCCAATTTGTGCAGAGTGTGGCAAATGTGAGTTACCAGATCCCTGGACATGCGGAGGCATCGGTGACACCGGTTCTCAGTCATCTGCAGATAAGACAGGTGACTTCTGTTCACCCTGGCTCTAGCAAGTTGCCTATGCACAATGTTTCTGCTCTTCACATCTTCTGCATCTAGAGGGGCAATTATGCAGCCAGCAATGAATCCAGACACCATCTTTCTGGTGGCCTCCTCTCTGCAGTGTCAATGAGAAATAGACAACAGTCAGGACTCGTCTGCAATACTAATAAATGGCTTATGAGCGATTGTGTGTTCATGGCCCTGGTTTCCGTATCGCCAACTGCTTGCCACAGAAAGTATCTACAATGCGGCGAGTGTACCAAGGTGCTCTCCCTCCCCCTAATCATGAGCAACTGCTATGAGATTGCTTTGGCCAGGCGCCCGAATGTGCTGCTTTCAGCCCAGGCGCTGGCATCCTCATACACAGCACTATAATGCTACCAAGTTCGGAATATATATGAGTGTCAATTTTTAAACAGTCTATGCAATATGTTGAAGGCGGCCCAAGTTTTGCTTTCTGGGAACCGTCCAACACCACTACCACAACATGACTGAAATGCTTATCTAGGTGCCCAATTGCACTTAACTTCATCATCGCTCTGGGGAAACGCCACACTGTGAGTGAGGGTTAAACCCAGGAGATCAATTACTGCCACTTTGCGCGATTAGTGTCACATGAATGCACACCATTTCAGGAAATCACCAAAGTGATTGAGAGGTGTCATTGAGAGACCACTAACATTCCCCAGCTGTGCCCATTTGTTCATGTGGGTATGCACAGTTCAGTTGGGTGGCCTTTTAATCACAAACCCCCCCCACCACCAGTGCAGTCAGCTGGCACCCAAGCGCCTGAAGAGCCCCCAGCAGCAGGGTTTGTTCGCATTATACTTTTAATCTACACAATTGAGGCAGGTACAAAGATGGTAGTGGTGGTGAGTTCTCACTTCCAGATCAGCTTGGACCTTCCCTGTGCGAGGATGAAAACCAACCCTCCTACTTCGTCACCGAGGAAGCGAACGTTAAGATTACCCTCCCTTGTAGGCATCTTAATCCTCCCCCTGTACCCCTTGATCCCACTGATCTTTTGGAGCATACCCATTAGTTAGCCCATGGACATTTCAGAGGTGGAGGTGCCTATGGTTCATGTCTACCTCAGCCCTCAACATCGTGAGGACACTTGCACTGTTAAACATGTAACCCCAGACACACCCTAAGATTCCATACCCCTTGCCCCTCCTTTGCCAAGCAAGCCCTCACCCTGCAGGCTTTGAATTTGCCAGAAGCCACTTCCTCCCCTTCCCCAAGCAAGCCCTTGCCCTGCAGCCATTGAAGACACCCCTACCTTACCGCTGGTCTGGTAGGTTGACACTTCTGTGTTAGCCCCCCTGAAACCGAGATGGTGCTGCCAGTGTGAGCGCTGCCCAAAACAAGGTAGGTGAATAGTCCTCAAACTGAGGAGCGAAGTGCAGGTCGCCAGGTGCACGTCGTTTATGTATTGTTGTGAAACACATCAGCGTGTGGGTGACCTCATGATCCAGCCTGGGGGTGATTCTGGTGAGCAGGGATTATAATTACATGCAAATATATGGAAATAACATTCCCAATGTTCAGCAGCGGGAAATGCAACTCACCATTGACAGCAGGAGCGGACGATCGCAAACTGGTTTTACGAGGACGTAAAACCAATTTCTGTGATCTCGTGAGATTTTTCGCTCCCGCCCACTATGATGCCCGTTGCAAAAGGAAGCGGAAAATCCCAGCCTAAGTCTTAGGAAATCCTATTCACGACAAAGAGCAGTAAATAATTTTTCCAACAAATACCTGTTGTTTTTTTACCCATCAGCCCATTTTGTATCCTTGACTGAGATTGAGTCTGAATTCCCTCATGGCTGAGTTTAACAAATAACCCTTTGTCAAGTGACTTTTGGAAGTCTAGGTGGATTATATTGTGGCACTTATCACAGTTAAGTTGGAATGTTACTTCCTCAAAATAGTTAAATTAGTCAGGCTGGATTATCCCTTCCAAATCCATTTTCACCCCTATTTAGGAAGTTATGAACCACCTTCAACAGATAATAAATTCAATCAATTTACGCAGCAGTGAAGTGAGATAACTTCTGTAATTGCCGGTGTCTGATTTTGGAATATTTCTGTAATTGAGTATTGCTGAAAAAGAGACACATTTTTTGTTGAAGCATTTTGTCTTGCACTCATCAGGACAATTCACAAGAAAATACTGATGTCAGGGGAAACAACATATTTATATTGAGTGCTGATTGGTTAACTCCGATTGGTAGGGACATTGCCATTGAAAATGCACCAGCTGATGGTGATTGACAGTTAACTACCAAGCATTGTTTGAAATTTAAACCAGGCAGCTTTATGGATTGGTCAGAACATTGCCCTGGGGAATGAACCAGCTGTCACTTATTTTCCTTAGCTGAAACAGGCACAATGTGTGTACATGTTCTTAGTGTCTGCAAAGAACAGGGCCCTGTCTATTAATATATGTAGCTTCCACTACACGCAAATGCACCACCCTGCGAGCCCAACTAACAATCTTAAATTAGTTGTCAGCATGATTCTTAGCACATTGTACTTGCTGGTGTCTGATTTCTGAATATTGCTGTACTAGCCTACTTCAAATCTAGACATCTCCTTAGCATTCAGTGATTCCCTCAATGATAACCAGTACTTTATAAATTTCCTCTCCAATTTATCATGGCATGTTGGGATAACTACCATTTACCATGATTTGTTTTTTAGTTTGTCTAGAACTTCTCTCTCATTGATATTGAGGTTACCAATTTTGTATGATTTATCTATGTGGAGGATGTGTTGCTAATGTTTTCCCTTGGAAAAAGTAATCACTCAATATTTCCTGTTATGCTCATCCCCTGTTTTGAAGCCATCTTTTTTTTTAAAATGATTCTCACTTTGTTAATTTATTGACTTTTTTTTGGCACTCGCAGTAGTTACTTTTTTTGTCTCGGTCTTCCTGACACTCTGATCACACTTCAAGATGTTTATCTATGTAATTTTGGTTATCCCATTTGCTTTCTCCCTGCAAGATTTGTAGAGGCAATTTTGCCTCTATTTTGCTTTTGAATCTTTTTTATTGGTCGATGTAGTCTAAGCTTGCTGGTTCGAGATATGTATTGATCCTGCATGGTCGAAATTGGGTCTTCTATAACTAATGTTACCTCCAATGTTATCCACTCATCTTGCATAATCGCTGTGCAATAAATTACAATAAATGTAGTTCATCATTCCATTTGTCTTGATGATTACCACTCCAGTAACTGATCATGTTGAGCCTCTGGATGTCTTTTTACTGCAATCATAGCTATTGCAACATGATTCATGGAATACTTATTTCACCCAGTTTTCCTTCCGATAAGTAGTACTTCACATTTGCACAGAATGGGTGGAATTTAATTCTGCCTTCGGGAGTGAGCTGGGAGATGGAGGGGACCTGCAGAATTGGGGGGGGGGGAAAGCCCGGGGTGAAGTACTCATTGCCTTTCCGATCCTATGCAATTCACTCGGGGATGGGGGAAAGTGGGGGACAACCTTGCAGTCCAAAGGCCAATTAAGGGCCATGTCCTGCTGCTGGTATTCTACCAGTGATTTTGGGGGTGGTGGGGTTGGTGCCTGTGGTGGGTCCAATGCCACCTGGGGAGGCCATCAGGTACCCAGTAAAAGCTGGCGGCCTTCTTGTGGGCTTGGGAGGTGATGGGGGCGAGGCTCTCTCCTGATCAGGTACTCTGTGCCCATGCACAGCATCCCTGGTCAATGGTCACGCCATCTGAAAGATCCCCCTTACTCCCCTCAGTGGGTGCTGCTTAACTGGCCCTGGCGAGCCCTACATACTTATTTCCATTCCTGGGCCTACTCCATTGTTGGTGCTCTTAGCCAGCTGCAGTACCAGTATTGACCACTGCCCCAGTTGGCCCGCAGTACTTGGAGGCAGGGTCTCCACCCTTAAAAGGAATGGAAGCCCCATTGACAGACACTTAATTGTCTGAAGTGCATAGATTTCCTCTGGGGCTTAAATTCAGCCCATTAAATTTAATACCTCTTTTGTCCCATCAGAAACATTTTGTCAGACTTACCTTAGGTTATCTCGTCATATTTAAGTGGCCCTCCTAGGGCCTCTCAAGTTTTTCTGAATCATTAGTGAAAATTTGAAACAGTTCAGCTTTCACACCATTCCTCTTAGCACTCACTCTGCATTTTCCCATACTCCAATACAACTACATGTTTTCTTGCTACTTGCTACCTTTAGGTCAATTTCTTTTCTACTCCTACACATAGAACATTTGAAATTCATACAAAATTAGGAACATATTGCACATTCAGATTTTGCACACTAAATAGCCTTTCCTATTACAAGGTACTTGCTATGTGAAGGGACATTGTTTTAAAGTTGCTCTATTCATTTGGATTTGTTCCTTCCATCCAATGAATTTGCTCCTGCAGTTTTCCTCATTCATCCAATGAACACAACCTTTCTTATTGTTTTCCGACATTGTCTTCTTCTTAATTTCCTTAAAAAATTGTTTTCAACTCAGTAAACTATTGATTAAAGTTTTATCCTACTTTCCTGCTCCAGTAATAGCTTAAAAAATTCTTAATTTATCTATCATCTTTGTCAGCTTGAAATGTGGCCTCTGGAAACCCCAATGCATTATATTTAATACACTTTACAACATTTCATTACAGGGTCAAACCTTCAATCATAATGACTATTGGTATGCAAGTATCTTCCAGCATCTCAACTTTATTACTAAAAAGTGGGTGAAATACAGCCTTGTTTCTGAAAGCTGTCTCCTATTAGCTCCAGGTATTTACCTTACCTTTTGAAAGATTCTCATCATTATTCCTTTTAGCTATGAGCAATCTGAATTGCACAGAATAAGTACCTACTTGGCCTGCAACGATTTCCTGATTTGATAAAAAATTTGACATGAGTTGCATCACGTCACCCTGACAGTCTATGATAATTCCAGTTGTTCAGTTCTTCACTTGTCATGGTTTTCCACCCAAACTCAAACCTTCCTTTATCTGAAGTTGTATTAACATGTAACAACATTATTGTAATTTTTGTAAAGTTAATGGAAAAGAAATGTCTTCACTGAAAAAAATAAAAACCACAATGTATTGAAGAAAAATGAAAAATGTATGAAGAAAACAAATGTTGGAATAAAGACTTGACAAAAATGAACACAAAAATGTAGCAATTTCTCTTCTTTGCAACATAGAAATAGCATAATACACATTGGAATAAAAATTGCCATAAGTGACCGAAATATAAATCAGATCAGATTTGATTCAGCATGAAGCCTGAGAGTTACAAAAGATTGAATGGAACAAGAGAAGAAAGAATGATTTGAAGCAAGAGCAAGATAGATTAAAAGGGAGCTCATGAAGAAAAATCTCAATTCCTTGATGCATTTCATTTACAAGCAGTCAAATCAAACAACCAAAAACAAAGTGTATGGACTAGCTTATAGCACACCCTGTGTATTACAGTATACATAATTTTGGAAATCCTGCACAAGACTTTGTTATATTAAGGATGTTAGGGCACTAATCCACAAATTACAAATGTAAAACATATTAGCTACTTCCACCTACTGAAGATGTTAGAAAATGTTCACCAATAGGTGAAGGTAAACTCTGATGAAATACCAAGCTATACTTGAGCAGTAAAACCCCTGGTGTGTTCTGAATCAGCTAATCTCAGAGCAGGGTCAGGGGCACTACAACTAACAGCAGGATCCTGAAAGAAAACAAATGTTGAAAGGACATTTATTCTTGATTTTTATATTTTGACAACTGCTGGAAAGATGAATGTGTGGCTGTTAGGTAAGAATAGATTGGTCTTTGCAATGATGACTCTCGCAGTTAAATAGATTCTAGCCACTCTCAGTCTAAGCTCAGACATTATGAACGGCTACTTGGTTAAGGCACTGGTGGTTGCCAGTGTCCCTTGTAGTCCAAAACTAGTCATTGCCTTCAAAACAGGAGGAAAAGAAAATAAAGTGAAGAAAAAAGAATGTCAGGCACTGAGGCTATTTTTTTCAGGAGTTACTTCTGAAGTTACTCAAATTATAAAATATTCAGGAGCAGGAGCAGTACCTAGAATGAAGGATAGGAGGGGAGCGAAATCGACTAAGTTTAATTAATTCATATATTTTAAAGAACAACTGTAGATAATTCTCTCTTTGCTTGACATTTCAGATCCTTCCACTGGTAGTGGTCACCACTTAGTCTGTCTTAATTCATCATGATTGCTCATTTCCCCGTCCTACAAGATAAGGCAACCCTTTTAAGCGGTTCTGCTGCTGAGTTTATACCCGCATTTCTTTTTTTTTAAGCAAAACAAGTTAAAAAAACACTATACACAAAAATAATCTAGAAAAGAGCAAGCTGCAGTTGAGTTAGGCTTCATGTTTGAAGTTTTCATTAAAATGTCCCAGAACAACTGAAAAATTTACAAATACATATCAATAGGAAATACTGCTATGTACTTAGCTTCTGGATGCACATTAAATTCAGTACAACATATGTATTTGTTGCATTTTTTCCCCCCAAAGAAACCAACTTATGGGAGAGTAAGAGCTGGCATGATTTTCACCTCAATCTTGTCACCCTGTCACCAACACCAATGTGATCATGTGGTAACATCGTAAAGACCAATTGTATTTTATTCTGTAAATAAACTAAACTTTGTAAAATATAATTCTAAGCAGAAGGGAAAAGAAATAAATTTATAAAATCATTGGTGATATTTTGTACCAATACAAAGGAGACTGCATCAGGTTATAAAATGAGACCACAAGTTAAGTGATGTCTTGAACATTTACTATTTCATGTTTTGGTTATACTGCTACTTAGCAAAAATCTTCATAAATGCCCTCAATCACATTGATTATTTCCATTTGAGCTGTGGGAAATTGTGCATATTTGAGCTTGTGATAACTTCCTGGTGAAAGTTTTCATGAAATATGTAAACAATACATTTAGTGTACGGTAATGAGACAGTATCTAGTTACAAAAGGGCCACTGTATTTTAGATATTCAGGGATAGTTTTAAGATACTTTTGGAATTCATTCAAAAAGATAGCACAAGTGCTAGAAACTGAAATTAATTTGGTGAAAGTATTTTTTCATCTTAAGATAGAAATGAGCATAGTTCTTGTTATGTTATTAATGACATTAATTTAGTGAACCAATTAGGCAATGTTCATTAAGCTAGCTCAAACCTAAAATACTTTTTTTTAAACCAATATGTTAGAATGACAAATTTTATATCTGCCTCTTCCTTTTTGAGAGTAAGAATGTAAAATAGTCAGATATGGTTGCTATACTTGTGTTTGGCAAAATGGTATGACATATTCTGACTTGTGCACTTTAATAATTTTCAGTGATCATGGTTCATAGTCATAATAGTACAGGAGACCATTTAGCCCAGAGTCCATGCCACCTCTCTATAAACGAACCAAATCAGTCCCATTCCTCTATTTATCCCCTCAGCCCTGAAAACTTATTTCTCTCAAGTGTCCATCAATTTCCTTGAAATCATCCATCGTTTCTGCTTCTACCAACCCTGCGGAGCAGCAAGTTCCAGGTCATTACCAGTCACTGCATAAAAAAATTCCTCCTTGCATTCCCCATACATCTCTTGCCAAAACTCTAAATTTGTTTTTGTTCTTCTATCACCACCTAATGGGAACAGCTTTTCCGATATGACTTATCTTCTGAGTGGTCCATCATACTGGCACAAAGTGGTTTTTGAAATATTTGGAAATACAGCTCAGTTGCTTTTATTTTAAAAGGTTTACTAGTTTAAAAATAGATGGAGGTAATGTATTTCCTTAAATTTTAAGACTGTGCCCAATAATAGCAGCTTATTCTTTAACTTCTCCAAAGACTCTTATCAGGTGAATTCTTTATTTTACAAAAAGCTATGATTAACTTTTATTGTTGTTGATCTGTTTTTGAATATTTATTGAAACAGTGCTATTGAAATCATTAGGAAGTCTGCTTGGGGGAATTACAATGTGTGGGAGCTAAAATAATAGATGTGTGGTTATTTGCTTGGAGGGCTTAAGCCATCAGGTAATTTTAATTTTATTAATTAACATTTCTTGTACATCATCAGGTTCAGTAACTTTCCTCCAAGTCACTTCTCATTAAAGCCATCAGCACTCATTACTTTAAAATAATTTTGAAAGATGTACAAAAGGGAAGCAAACAATTCTTTACGGTGGGATTTGTAAAAAAAATTATAGATAATGAAATGCTTTGTTTAAACATTGTTCTAGTTACAAATCTCACTAATGGTTTTAGCCCATCTAAAAACTTACTTTCTGTATAATATAGCACACTTACTGCTGACATTAGTTCTAAATAGTACTATGGAGTACTGTTATATATAGAGATATACACATGCATCAATGCAATTGCTTTTGGTTCATGCAAGAGGGAAACAAAGAGTATAGCGATGTTATTTGTCCAAATTAGCCTGGATTGTTAACATATTTCAGTGTTGAAAGGTTAGTATGATGTGCAGGTCTGGTTAGTAAACTCTTTAGTCCAAGAAAATACTTCAAAATAAAGGACTTGAGGAAATCCCTTTTAGTGTGAACAGAGCATCAGAAAAGTTTGCTTTAAACTGTTAAGTGTTTAGTGCTCTGATAGGAAGTAACCTGAATATAAGTTCTCTCACTGAATCTTACCTTTTGATTTATAGAACTGACATTTTAATGATCTAAAAGGGGAAAATAAAACAATAACATAATCACTTTGATATATGGTAGATATGTACAGGATAGGAAGGCTGTGTTTGCCATTTCTATAAATTTCAAAAATGGTTGATATCAATACCAAATGCCCAAAACAAACCTACGAATACCAACAGTGATGCAACATTTTAATTCCTTTTTGTTCCATTTTTGGTCAAAGCTTTTTTTTTAAAAAAAAAGCTTGTTGCACTTTTAGGAAATGCTGTCAACTAAACCCCAAGTCTAGGTTTTTTTAAAAAAAGGTGGAGACAAATCATCTTCACCCAATTTAAAATAAAATGCAAAACTAAAAAAGCCCCTTTCCTGAATGAGAAACTATAGATTAAATAGTTAAATAAGGATTAATTTAGCATTCCACAGAAAAGGGCAATTTCCCTTGCATATTTTGGTGAACTCTGAAACCAGCTGTAGATACATTGATTTATATTCACTTCATAATTTTTCTACAAGACTCAAGATGAATTGTAGATATCAATTAGTTCATCCAGGCATTCTAGATAGTCAACATCATAAATAAAGATAGGAAAAAAAGTATAGCAGATAAGGTGGTCTTTAAGAAGTGACAAATGTTTGCAATTATGGTAACAAAAATGCTGCAAATCAAAAATATAGAACTGTGACTAATATGGAACTAATTTGGAAATTAAATTATTACAAAGTCAAACTCAAGATAAAATATTTGCTGTTACCTGAATCGGATGGTAAGTTGTGACAAGGGGCTGGACAGAAGACCTGGGCAGCAAAATCTTCAAAAGTGGTTGGCTCCTGGTGGTGTTGTACAATTGTTTCCAGGTATCGAGCTCTCTCCTCATAGCTGACATTTGAGTTAAGCATAAATCAATTAAACTAACCAACGTATCAAAGGGAAAAGTAGGCAATTATACACTTTAATCATAGCTATAAAACTTGTGTTTTCATCATAGGAAATGTTTGGCGAAGTCCTGGCTTGGAACATTAGTAGAGTTTATAATGGGAATTTTTGAAATGTAATGGATGCACAAGAAAAATCAGAATAACTGCAAGTTTCTCTCCTGCATTCTAAACAACAAAATAAAGCAGCATTGGTTAAATGTGGGGGAAAGTTCCCTCCATATTCTCCCAAAAATGTGCTTCAATTTTCAGAGAAGGGAGGCTGTACCCTTTTAGGAAAGATGGGACGGCATTAAAGGAAGTGCAGAAAAGATTCACGAGAATATTTCGAGGGATGAAGAACATCAGTTATGTAGATAGATGGGAGGAGTTGCACTGGTTTTCTTGGAAGAGGTTGAGAGGAGATTTGAGAGGTATTCAAAATCATGACAAGTCTGGACAGAGTAGATAGGGAGAAATTGTTCCCATTGGTGCAAAGATCAAGAACCAGACGGCACAGATTTAAGATAACTGGCAAAAGAAACAATGGCTACATTGAGAAAAAAACTTTTTCACGGAGCGAGTTGTACTGATCTGGAATGCACTGCCTGAGAGGGTGCTGGAGGCAAGTTCAATGGAGGTGTTCAAGAGCAAGTTGGATTATCTGAAAAGGAAGAATGTGTAGGGCGATGGGGAAAGGGTGGGGGAATGCACTCGGTGAATTGCTCCTTCAGAGAGCCAGTACAGACATGACAGGCCGGATGGCCTTTTGTTCTACAACCACTCTGTATTACCACTGACATTACTAGTTCTCAGGCTAATTATTAAGGCCTCTCCGGATTATATAATGTTACCTCGCAATCAAATCCTGAATTATTGGAAGTGTTATGCTATAGATCAGGCATGTCCAACCTTTGCATGTGAGGGGGTCACGTTTCAATTTCTTTCTGACTCAAGGGACCGGTGAGCAAATTTTGGAAAGACAAGGCTTGGCACAACATTAAACATGAATTTTTTAAAAAGCTGAGGTATGAAAAGAACCAACTTGCTGAGCAAAAAAAGTTTCAAAGCAATAAGTTGATTATTTATTACTCATTATTAAAATAAAGATGACCATAAGAGTGCGAGAGGGAGGGTGTGTGTGTCTGACTCACTCCTAGTCTCAGGGTGCTCCGTCACTCACCTTCACCCATTGTGTTGATGAAAGGGTGAATGGGAACCGAGACTGGGTGGGAACTAAGACTGGGAGTGAGCCAGCCTTACACATATACTCTCCCTGCTCTTCACTCTCTCACCCACTCTCAGTCTCACACATGCCCCCTCCCCCTGCATCCACCCAAACCCACTCCTGTGGGCCTTCTCTCCCTTCCCCCTTTCTCGCGCGCACTCTCCTTTGCCCCTCTCTCTCACACACACTCTCTCCCTCCCCCTTCTCTCTCTCACACACACACACACACTCTCCCTTCCCCCTCTCTTACACTCACACACTCCCCCTTCCCCCTCTCTTACACTCACACACTCCCCCTTCCCCCTCTCTTACACTCACACACTCCCCCTTCCCCCTCTCTTACACTCACACACTCCCCCTTCCCCTCTCTCTCACACACTCCCCCTTCCCCTCTCTCTCACACACTCCCCCTTCCCCTCTCTCTCACACACTCCCCCTTCCCCTCTCTCTCACACACTCCCCCTTCCCCTCTCTCTCACACACTCCCCCTTCCCCTCTCTCTCACACACTCCCCCTTCCCCTCTCTCTCACACACTCCCCCTTCCCCTCTCTCTCACACACTCCCCCTTCCCCTCTCTCTCACACACTCCCCCTTCCCCTCTCTCTCACACACTCCCCCTTCCCCTCTCTCTCACACACTCCCCCTTCCCCTCTCTCTCACACACTCCCCCTTCCCCTCTCTCTCACACACTCCCCCTTCCCCTCTCTCTCACACACTCTCCCTTCCCCTCTCTCTCACACACTCTCCCTTCCCCTCTCTCTCACACTCTCCCTTCCCCTCTCTCTCACACTCTCCCTTCCCCTCTCTCTCACACACTCTCCCTTCCCCCTTCTCTCTCTCACACACACACTCTCCCTTCCCCTCTCTCTCTCTCACACACACTCTCCCTTCCCCTCTCTCTCACACACACACACACACACTCTCCCCCTCTCTCACACACACTCTCCCTTCCCCTCTCTCTCTCTCACACACTCTCCCTTCCCCTCTCTTTCTCTCACACACACTCTCCCTTCCCCTCTCTCTCTCACACACACACGCTCTCCCCCTCTCTCTCTCTCTCTCTCTCACACACACACACACTCTCCCCCTCTCTCACACACACTCTCCCTTCCCCTCTCTCTCTCTCACACACTCTCCCTTCCCCTCTCTTTCTCTCACACACACTCCCCCTTCCCCTCTCTCTCACACACTCCCCCTTCCCCTCTCTCTCACACACTCCCCCTTCCCCTCTCTCTCACACACTCCCCCTTCCCCTCTCTCTCACACACTCTCCCTTCCCCTCTCTCTCACACTCTCCCTTCCCCCCTCTCTCTTACACATGCTCTCCCTTCCCCTCTCTCTCTCACACACACTCTCCCTTCCCCTCTCTCTCTTACACACGCTCTCCCTTCCCCCCCTCTCTCACACACGCTCTCCCTTCCCCCTCTCTCTCCACACATGCTCTCCCTTACCCCTCTCTCTCCACACATGCTCTCCCTTACCCCCTCTCTCTCTCCACACACACTCTCCCTTCCCCTCTCTCTCTCACACACACTCTCCCTTCCCCCTCTCTCTCCACACATGCTCTCCCTTACCCCTCTCTCTCCACACATGCTCTCCCTTACCCCCTCTCTCTCTCCACACACACTCTCCCTTCCCCTCTCTCTCTCACACACACTCTCCCTTCCCCCTCTCTCTCTCTCACACACGCTCTCCCTTCCCCCCCTCTCTCACACACTCTCCCTTCCCCCCCCTCACACACACTCTCCCTTCCCCCTCTCTCTCCACACACGCTCTCCCTTCCCCCCCCCTTCTCTCTCTCACACACTCTCCCTTCCCCCCCCTCTCTCACACACTCTCCCTTCCCCCCCCTCTCTCACACACTCTCCCTTCCCCTCTCTCTCTCACACACACTCTCCCTTCCCCCCCCCTCTCTCACACACTCTCCCTTCCCCTCTCTCTCTCTCACACACACACTCTCCCTTCCCCTCTCTCTCTCTCACACACACACTCTCCCTTCCCCTCTCTCTCTCACACACTCTCCCTTCCCCTCTCTCTCTCTCACACACTCTCCCTTCCCCCCCTCTCTCACACACACTCCCTTCCCCTCTCTCTCTCTCACACACACTCCCTTCCCCTCTCTCTCTCTCACACACACTCTCCCTTCCCCTCTCTCTCTCACACACACTCTCCCTTCCCCTCTCTCTCTCACACACACTCTCCCTTCCCCTCTCTCTCTCACACACACTCTCCCTTCCCCCCTCTCCACACACACACTCTCCCTTCCCCCCTCTCTTACACATGCTCTCCCTTCCCCTCTCTCTTACACACGGTCTCCCTTCCCCCCTCTCTCACACACACGCTCTCCCTTCCCCCCCTCTCTCTCACACACACTCTCCCTTCCCCCTCTCTCTCTCTCTCTCACACACACACACTCTCCCTTCCCCCCCTCTCTCTCTCTCATACACTCTCCCTTCCCCTCTCTCTCTCTCACACACTCTCCCTTCCCCCCCTCTCTCACACACTCTGCCTTCCCCCCTCTCTCTCTCTCTCACACACTCTCCCTTCCCCTCTCTCTCTCACACACACTCTCCCTTCCCCTCTCTCTCTCACACACACTCTCCCTTCCCCTCTCTCTCTCACACACACTCTCCCTTCCCCCCTCTCCACACACACGCTCTCCCTTCCCCCCTCTCTCTTACACATGCTCTCCCTTCCCCTCTCTCTCTCTCTTACACATGCTCTCCCTTCCCCCCCCTCTCACACACGCTCTCCCTTCCCCTCTCTCTCTCACACACACTCTCCCTTCCCCCCTCTCCACACACACACTCTCCCTTCCCCTCTCTCTCTCTCTCCACACACACACTCTCCTTTCCCCTCTCTCTCACACACACACTCTCCCTTCCCCTCTCTCTCTCACACACTCTCCCTTCCCCTCTCTCTCTCTCACACACACTCTCCCTTCCCCTCTCTCTCTCACACACACTCTCCCTTCCCCCCTCTCCACACACACACTCTCCCTTCCCCCCTCTCCACACACACGCTCTCCCTTCCCCCCTCTCTCTTACACATGCTCTCCCTTCCCCTCTCTCTCTCTCTTACACATGCTCTCCCTTCCCCCCCCTCACACACACTCTCCCTTCCCCCTCTCTCTCCACACACGCTCTCCCTTCCCCCCCCTTCTCTCTCTCACACACTCTCCCTTCCCCCCCCCTCTCTCTCTCTCACACACTCTCCCTTCCCCCCCCTCTCTCACACACTCTCCCTTCCCCTCTCTCTCTCACACACACTCTCCCTTCCCCCCCCCTCTCTCACACACTCTCCCTTCCCCTCTCTCTCTCTCACACACACACACTCTCCCTTCCCCTCTCTCTCTCTCTCACACACTCTCCCTTCCCCCCCTCTCTCACACACACTCTCCCTTCCCCCCTCTCTTACACATGCTCTCCCTTCCCCTCTCTCTTACACACGGTCTCCCTTCCCCCCTCTCTCACACACACGCTCTCCCTTCCCCCCCTCTCTCTCACACACACTCTCCCTTCCCCCCTCTCTCTCTCACACACACTCTCCCTTCCCCCCTCTCCACACACACACTCTCCCTTCCCCCCTCTCTTACACATGCTCTCCCTTCCCCTCTCTCTCTCTCACACACACTCTCCCTTCCCCCCTCTCACACACACACACTCTCCCTTCCCCTCTCTCTCTCTCACACACACTCTCCCTTCCCCCCTCTCACACACACACTCTCCCTTCCCCCCTCTCTTACACATGCTCTCCCTTCCCCTCTCTCTTACACACGGTCTCCCTTCCCCCCTCTCTCACACACACGCTCTCCCTTCCCCCCTCTCTCTCACACACACTCTCCCTTCCCCCCCTCTCTCTCTCTCTCTCTCACACACACACACTCTCCCTTCCCCCCTCTCTCTCTCTCTCATACACTCTCCCTTCCCCTCTCTCTCTCTCACACACTCTCCCTTCCCCACCCTCTCTCACACACTCTGCCTTCCCCCCTCTCTCTCTCTCTCACACACTCTCCCTTCCCCTCTCTCTCTCTCACACACTCTCCCTTCCCCCCCCTCTCTCACACTCTCCCTTCCCCTCTCTCTCTCACACACACTCTCCCTTCCCCTCTCTCTCTCACACACACTCTCCCTTCCCCTCTCTCTCTCACACACACTCTCCCTTCCCCCCTCTCCACACACACGCTCTCCCTTCCCCCCTCTCTCTTACACATGCTCTCCCTTCCCCTCTCTCTCTCTCTTACACATGCTCTCCCTTCCCCCCCCCCCACACACGCTCTCCCTTCCCCCTACACACGCTCTCCCTTCCCCCCTCTCTCTCCACACACACTCTCCCTTCCCCTTCTCTCTCTCCACACACACTCTCCCTATCCCTTCTCTCTCTCCACACACTCTCTCCCTTCCCCCTTCTCCCTCCACACACTCTCTCCCATCCCCCTTCTCCCTCCACACACTCTCTCCCTTCCCCCTTCTCTCTCCACACTCTCTCCCTTTCCCCTCTCTCCACACACACACTCTCCCTTCCCCCTCTCTCCACACACACTCTCTCCCTTCCCCCTCTCTCCACACACACTCTCTCCCTTCCCCCTCTCTCCACACATGCTCTCCCTTACCCTCTCTCTCCACACATGCTCTCCCTTACCCCCTCTCTCTCCACACACACTCTCCCTTCCCCTCTCTCTCTCACACACACTCTCCCTTCCCCCTCTCTCTCTCTCTCTCACACACGCTCTCCCTTCCCCCCCTC